>NW_028248404.1:0-25962 GCF_964263255.1 Lissotriton vulgaris | reverse complement strand
TGGAAAATGGTCAGTTTTCAAATGTTTTATTTTTGAACGTCAGTTCACATTTGTAGGTGGATCATCAGTGTTAGAGCTAAAATTAGCATGTTTAAAGTGATTTTCATGCTTCCAGGGGCTCGGGAAGTTAATTAAATACCATTTGGAGGCATTTAATGTTCGAGCAAAAACGGCTGATTTTCGACAAAAGAGATAACACCCCCCCATTACGTCATGCTTCAGAAATGTGGAAAATGGTCCGTTTTCAAATGTTTTATTTTTGAACGTCAGTTCACATTTGTAGGTGGATCATCAGTGTTAGAGCTAAAATTAGCATGTTTAAAGTGATTTTCATGCTTCCAGGGGCCCAAAACACAAGATTTATGGAATGGTTAAAAGTGCATGAAAATGGCCAATTTACTCACTCTGAGTTCTCAAAAAGGGTTTCTTCACCCCGGGAAGTTAATTAAATACCATTTGGAGGCATTTAATGTTCGAGCAAAAACGGCTGATTTTCGACAAAAGAGATAACACCCCCCCATTACGTCATGCTTCAGAAATGTGGAAAATGGTCCGTTTTCAAATGTTTTATTTTTGAACGTCAGTTCACATTTGTAGGTGGATCATCAGTGTTAGAGCTAAAATTAGCATGTTTAAAGTGATTTTCATGCTTCCAGGGGCTCGGGAAGTTAATTAAATACCATTTGGAGGCATTTAATGTTCGAGCAAAAACGGCTGATTTTCGACAAAAGAGATAACACCCCCCCATTACGTCATGCTTCAGAAATGTGGAAAATGGTCCGTTTTCAAATGTTTTATTTTTGAACGTCAGTTCACATTTGTAGGTGGATCATCAGTGTTAGAGCTAAAATTAGCATGTTTAAAGTGATTTTCATGCTTCCAGGGGCTCGGGAAGTTAATTAAATACCATTTGGAGGCATTTAATGTTCGAGCAAAAACGGCTGATTTTCGACAAAAGAGATAACACCCCCCATTACGTCATGCTTCAGAAATGTGGAAAATGGTCCGTTTTCAAATGTTTTATTTTTGAACGTCAGTTCACATTTGTAGGTGGATCATCAGTGTTAGAGCTAAAATTAGCATGTTTAAAGTGATTTTCATGCTTCCAGGGGCCCAAAACACAAGATTTATGGAATGGTTAAAAGTGCATGAAAATGGCCAATTTACTCACTCTGAGTTCTCAAAAAGGGCTTCTTCACCCCGGGAAGTTAATTAAATACCATTTGGAGGCATTTAATGTTCGAGCAAAAACGGCTGATTTTCGACAAAAGAGATAACACCCCCCCATTACGTCATGCTTCAGAAATGTGGAAAATGGTCCGTTTTCAAATGTTTTATTTTTGAACGTCAGTTCACATTTGTAGGTGGATCATCAGTGTTAGAGCTAAAATTAGCATGTTTAAAGTGATTTTCATGCTTCCAGGGGCCCAAAACACAAGATTTATGGAATGGTTAAAAGTGCATGAAAATGGCCAATTTACTCACTCTGAGTTCTCAAAAAGGGTTTCTTCACCCCGGGAAGTTAATTAAATACCATTTGGAGGCATTTAATGTTCGAGCAAAACGGCTGATTTTCGACAAAAGAGATAACACCCCCCCATTACGTCATGCTTCAGAAATGTGGAAAATGGTCCGTTTTCAAATGTTTTATTTTTGAACGTCAGTTCACATTTGTAGGTGGATCATCAGTGTTAGAGCTAAAATTAGCATGTTTAAAGTGATTTTCATGCTTCCAGGGGCTCGGGAAGTTAATTAAATACCATTTGGAGGCATTTAATGTTCGAGCAAAAACGGCTGATTTTCGACAAAAGAGATAACACCCCCCCATTACGTCATGCTTCAGAAATGTGGAAAATGGTCCGTTTTCAAATGTTTTATTTTTGAACGTCAGTTCACATTTGTAGGTGGATCATCAGTGTTAGAGCTAAAATTAGCATGTTTAAAGTGATTTTCATGCTTCCAGGGGCTCGGGAAGTTAATTAAATACCATTTGGAGGCATTTAATGTTCGAGCAAAAACGGCTGATTTTCGACAAAAGAGATAACACCCCCCCATTACGTCATGCTTCAGAAATGTGGAAAATGGTCCGTTTTCAAATGTTTTATTTTTGAACGTCAGTTCACATTTGTAGGTGGATCATCAGTGTTAGAGCTAAAATTAGCATGTTTAAAGTGATTTTCATGCTTCCAGGGGCCCAAAACACAAGATTTATGGAATGGTTAAAAGTGCATGAAAATGGCCAATTTACTCACTCTGAGTTCTCAAAAAGGGTTTCTTCACCCCGGGAAGTTAATTAAATACCATTTGGAGGCATTTAATGTTCGAGCAAAAACGGCTGATTTTCGACAAAAGAGATAACACCCCCCCCATTACGTCATGCTTCAGAAATGTGGAAAATGGTCCGTTTTCAAATGTTTTATTTTTGAACGTCAGTTCACATTTGTAGGTGGATCATCAGTGTTAGAGCTAAAATTAGCATGTTTAAAGTGATTTTCATGCTTCCAGGGGCCCAAAACACAAGATTTATGGAATGGTTAAAAGTGCATGAAAATGGCCAATTTACTCACTCTGAGTTCTCAAAAAGGGTTTCTTCACCCCGGGAAGTTAATTAAATACCATTTGGAGGCATTTAATGTTCGAGCAAAAACGGCTGATTTTCGACAAAAGAGATAACACCCCCCCATTACGTCATGCTTCAGAAATGTGGAAAATGGTCCGTTTTCAAATGTTTTATTTTTGAACGTCAGTTCACATTTGTAGGTGGATCATCAGTGTTAGAGCTAAAATTAGCATGTTTAAAGTGATTTTCATGCTTCCAGGGGCCCAAAACACAAGATTTATGGAATGGTTAAAAGTGCATGAAAATGGCCAATTTACTCACTCTGAGTTCTCAAAAAGGGTTTCTTCACCCCGGGAAGTTAATTAAATACCATTTGGAGGCATTTAATGTTCGAGCAAAAACGGCTGATTTTCGACAAAAGAGATAACACCCCCCCATTACGTCATGCTTCAGAAATGTGGAAAATGGTCCGTTTTCAAATGTTTTATTTTTGAACGTCAGTTCACATTTGTAGGTGGATCATCAGTGTTAGAGCTAAAATTAGCATGTTTAAAGTGATTTTCATGCTTCCAGGGGCCCAAAACACAAGATTTATGGAATGGTTAAAAGTGCATGAAAATGGCCAATTTACTCACTCTGAGTTCTCAAAAAGGGTTTCTTCACCCCGGGAAGTTAATTAAATACCATTTGGAGGCATTTAATGTTCGAGCAAAAACGGCTGATTTTCGACAAAAGAGATAACACCCCCCCATTACGTCATGCTTCAGAAATGTGGAAAATGGTCCGTTTTCAAATGTTTTATTTTTGAACGTCAGTTCACATTTGTAGGTGGATCATCAGTGTTAGAGCTAAAATTAGCATGTTTAAAGTGATTTTCATGCTTCCAGGGGCCCAAAACACAAGATTTATGGAATGGTTAAAAGTGCATGAAAATGGCCAATTTACTCACTCTGAGTTCTCAAAAAGGGTTTCTTCACCCCGGGAAGTTAATTAAATACCATTTGGAGGCATTTAATGTTCGAGCAAAAACGGCTGATTTTCGACAAAAGAGATAACACCCCCCCATTACGTCATGCTTCAGAAATGTGGAAAATGGTCCGTTTTCAAATGTTTTATTTTTGAACGTCAGTTCACATTTGTAGGTGGATCATCAGTGTTAGAGCTAAAATTAGCATGTTTAAAGTGATTTTCATGCTTCCAGGGGCTCGGGAAGTTAATTAAATACCATTTGGAGGCATTTAATGTTCGAGCAAAAACGGCTGATTTTCGACAAAAGAGATAACACCCCCCCATTACGTCATGCTTCAGAAATGTGGAAAATGGTCCGTTTTCAAATGTTTTATTTTTGAACGTCAGTTCACATTTGTAGGTGGATCATCAGTGTTAGAGCTAAAATTAGCATGTTTAAAGTGATTTTCATGCTTCCAGGGGCTCGGGAAGTTAATTAAATACCATTTGGAGGCATTTAATGTTCGAGCAAAAACGGCTGATTTTCGACAAAAGAGATAACACCCCCCCATTACGTCATGCTTCAGAAATGTGGAAAATGGTCCGTTTTCAAATGTTTTATTTTTGAACGTCAGTTCACATTTGTAGGTGGATCATCAGTGTTAGAGCTAAAATTAGCATGTTTAAAGTGATTTTCATGCTTCCAGGGGCCCAAAACACAAGATTAATGGAATGGTTAAAAGTGCATGAAAATGGCCAATTTACTCACTCTGAGTTCTCAAAAAGGGTTTCTTCACCCCGGGAAGTTAATTAAATACCATTTGGAGGCATTTAATGTTCGAGCAAAAACGGCTGATTTTCGACAAAAGAGATAACACCCCCCCATTACGTCATGCTTCAGAAATGTGGAAAATGGTCCGTTTTCAAATGTTTTATTTTTGAACGTCAGTTCACATTTGTAGGTGGATCATCAGTGTTAGAGCTAAAATTAGCATGTTTAAAGTGATTTTCATGCTTCCAGGGGCCCAAAACACAAGATTAATGGAATGGTTAAAAGTGCATGAAAATGGCCAATTTACTCACTCTGGGTTCTCAAAAAGGGTTTCTTCACCCCGGGAAGTTAATTAAATACCATTTGGAGGCATTTAATGTTCGAGCAAAAACGGCTGATTTTCGACAAAAGAGATAACACCCCCCCCATTACGTCATGCTTCAGAAATGTGGAAAATGGTCCGTTTTCAAATGTTTTATTTTTGAACGTCAGGTCACATTTGTAGGTGGATCATCAGTGTTAGAGCTAAAATTAGCATGTTTAAAGTGATTTTCATGCTTCCAGGGGCTCGGGAAGTTAATTAAATACCATTTGGAGGCATTTAATGTTCGAGCAAAAACGGCTGATTTTCGACAAAAGAGATAACACCCCCCCATTACGTCATGCTTCAGAAATGTGGAAAATGGTCCGTTTTCAAATGTTTTATTTTTGAACGTCAGTTCACATTTGTAGGTGGATCATCAGTGTTAGAGCTAAAATTAGCATGTTTAAAGTGATTTTCATGCTTCCAGGGGCCCAAAACACAAGATTTATGGAATGGTTAAAAGTGCATGAAAATGGCCAATTTACTCACTCTGAGTTCTCAAAAAGGGTTTCTTCACCCCGGGAAGTTAATTAAATACCATTTGGAGGCATTTAATGTTCGAGCAAAAACGGCTGATTTTCGACAAAAGAGATAACACCCCCCCATTACGTCATGCTTCAGAAATGTGGAAAATGGTCTGTTTTCAAATGTTTTATTTTTGAACGTCAGTTCACATTTGTAGGTGGATCATCAGTGTTAGAGCTAAAATTAGCATGTTTAAAGTGATTTTCATGCTTCCAGGGGCTCGGGAAGTTAATTAAATACCATTTGGAGGCATTTAATGTTCGAGCAAAAACGGCTGATTTTCGACAAAAGAGATAACACCCCCCCATTACGTCATGCTTCAGAAATGTGGAAAATGGTCCGTTTTCAAATGTTTTATTTTTGAACGTCAGTTCACATTTGTAGGTGGATCATCAGTGTTAGAGCTAAAATTAGCATGTTTAAAGTGATTTTCATGCTTCCAGGAGCTCGGGAAGTGAAATAAATACCATTTGGAGGCATTTAATGTTCGAGCAAAAACGGCTGATTTTCGACAAAAGAGATAACACCCCCCCATTACGTCATGCTTCAGAAATGTGGAAAATGGTCCGTTTTCAAATGTTTTATTTTTGAACGTCAGTTCACATTTGTAGGTGGATCATCAGTGTTAGAGCTAAAATTAGCATGTTTAAAGTGATTTTCATGCTTCCAGGGGCTCGGGAAGTGAAATAAATACCATTTGGAGGCATTTAATGTTCGAGCAAAAACGGCTGATTTTCGACAAAAGAGATAACACCCCCCCATTACGTCATGCTTCAGAAATGTGGAAAATGGTCCGTTTTCAAATGTTTTATTTTTGAACGTCAGTTCACATTTGTAGGTGGATCATCAGTGTTAGAGCTAAAATTAGCATGTTTAAAGTGATTTTCATGCTTCCAGGGGCCCAAAACACAAGATTTATGGAATGGTTAAAAGTGCATGAAAATGGCCAATTTACTCACTCTGAGTTCTCAAAAAGGGTTTCTTCACCCCGGGAAGTTAATTAAATACCATTTGGAGGCATTTAATGTTCGAGCAAAAACGGCTGATTTTCGACAAAAGAGATAACACCCCCCCATTACGTCATGCTTCAGAAATGTGGAAAATGGTCCGTTTTCAAATGTTTTATTTTTGAACGTCAGTTCACATTTGTAGGTGGATCATCAGTGTTAGAGCTAAAATTAGCATGTTTAAAGTGATTTTCATGCTTCCAGGGGCCCAAAACACAAGATTTATGGAATGGTTAAAAGTGCATGAAAATGGCCAATTTACTCACTCTGAGTTCTCAAAAAGGGTTTCTTCACCCCGGGAAGTTAATTAAATACCATTTGGAGGCATTTAATGTTCGAGCAAAAACGGCTGATTTTCGACAAAAGAGATAACACCCCCCCATTACGTCATGCTTCAGAAATGTGGAAAATGGTCCGTTTTCAAATGTTTTATTTTTGAACGTCAGTTCACATTTGTAGGTGGATCATCAGTGTTAGAGCTAAAATTAGCATGTTTAAAGTGATTTTCATGCTTCCAGGGGCCCAAAACACAAGATTTATGGAATGGTTAAAAGTGCATGAAAATGGCCAATTTACTCACTCTGAGTTCTCAAAAAGGGTTTCTTCACCCCGGGAAGTTAATTAAATACCATTTGGAGGCATTTAATGTTCGAGCAAAAACGGCTGATTTTCGACAAAAGAGATAACACCCCCCCATTACGTCATGCTTCAGAAATGTGGAAAATGGTCCGTTTTCAAATGTTTTATTTTTGAACGTCAGTTCACATTTGTAGGTGGATCATCAGTGTTAGAGCTAAAATTAGCATGTTTAAAGTGATTTTCATGCTTCCAGGGGCTCGGGAAGTTAATTAAATACCATTTGGAGGCATTTAATGTTCGAGCAAAAACGGCTGATTTTCGACAAAAGAGATAACACCCCCCCATTACGTCATGCTTCAGAAATGTGGAAAATGGTCCGTTTTCAAATGTTTTATTTTTGAACGTCAGTTCACATTTGTAGGTGGATCATCAGTGTTAGAGCTAAAATTAGCATGTTTAAAGTGATTTTCATGCTTCCAGGGGCTCGGGAAGTTAATTAAATACCATTTGGAGGCATTTAATGTTCGAGCAAAAACGGCTGATTTTCGACAAAAGAGATAACACCCCCCCATTACGTCATGCTTCAGAAATGTGGAAAATGGTCCGTTTTCAAATGTTTTATTTTTGAACGTCAGTTCACATTTGTAGGTGGATCATCAGTGTTAGAGCTAAAATTAGCATGTTTAAAGTGATTTTCATGCTTCCAGGGGCCCAAAACACAAGATTAATGGAATGGTTAAAAGTGCATGAAAATGGCCAATTTACTCACTCTGAGTTCTCAAAAAGGGTTTCTTCACCCCGGGAAGTTAATTAAATACCATTTGGAGGCATTTAATGTTCGAGCAAAAACGGCTGATTTTCGACAAAAGAGATAACACCCCCCCATTACGTCATGCTTCAGAAATGTGGAAAATGGTCCGTTTTCAAATGTTTTATTTTTGAACGTCAGTTCACATTTGTAGGTGGATCATCAGTGTTAGAGCTAAAATTAGCATGTTTAAAGTGATTTTCATGCTTCCAGGGGCCCAAAACACAAGATTAATGGAATGGTTAAAAGTGCATGAAAATGGCCAATTTACTCACTCTGGGTTCTCAAAAAGGGTTTCTTCACCCCGGGAAGTTAATTAAATACCATTTGGAGGCATTTAATGTTCGAGCAAAAACGGCTGATTTTCGACAAAAGAGATAACACCCCCCCCATTACGTCATGCTTCAGAAATGTGGAAAATGGTCCGTTTTCAAATGTTTTATTTTTGAACGTCAGGTCACATTTGTAGGTGGATCATCAGTGTTAGAGCTAAAATTAGCATGTTTAAAGTGATTTTCATGCTTCCAGGGGCTCGGGAAGTTAATTAAATACCATTTGGAGGCATTTAATGTTCGAGCAAAAACGGCTGATTTTCGACAAAAGAGATAACACCCCCCCATTACGTCATGCTTCAGAAATGTGGAAAATGGTCCGTTTTCAAATGTTTTATTTTTGAACGTCAGTTCACATTTGTAGGTGGATCATCAGTGTTAGAGCTAAAATTAGCATGTTTAAAGTGATTTTCATGCTTCCAGGGGCCCAAAACACAAGATTTATGGAATGGTTAAAAGTGCATGAAAATGGCCAATTTACTCACTCTGAGTTCTCAAAAAGGGTTTCTTCACCCCGGGAAGTTAATTAAATACCATTTGGAGGCATTTAATGTTCGAGCAAAAACGGCTGATTTTCGACAAAAGAGATAACACCCCCCCATTACGTCATGCTTCAGAAATGTGGAAAATGGTCTGTTTTCAAATGTTTTATTTTTGAACGTCAGTTCACATTTGTAGGTGGATCATCAGTGTTAGAGCTAAAATTAGCATGTTTAAAGTGATTTTCATGCTTCCAGGGGCTCGGGAAGTTAATTAAATACCATTTGGAGGCATTTAATGTTCGAGCAAAAACGGCTGATTTTCGACAAAAGAGATAACACCCCCCCATTACGTCATGCTTCAGAAATGTGGAAAATGGTCCGTTTTCAAATGTTTTATTTTTGAACGTCAGTTCACATTTGTAGGTGGATCATCAGTGTTAGAGCTAAAATCAGCATGTTTAAAGTGATTTTCATGCTTCCAGGGGCCCAAAACACAAGATTTATGGAATGGTTAAAAGTGCATGAAAATGGCCAATTTACTCACTCTGAGTTCTCAAAAAGGGTTTCTTCACCCCGGGAAGTTAATTAAATACCATTTGGAGGCATTTAATGTTCGAGCAAAAACGGCTGATTTTCGACAAAAGAGATAACACCCCCCCATTACGTCATGCTTCAGAAATGTGGAAAATGGTCCGTTTTCAAATGTTTTATTTTTGAACGTCAGTTCACATTTGTAGGTGGATCATCAGTGTTAGAGCTAAAATTAGCATGTTTAAAGTGATTTTCATGCTTCCAGGGGCTCGGGAAGTTAATTAAATACCATTTGGAGGCATTTAATGTTCGAGCAAAAACGGCTGATTTTCGACAAAAGAGATAACACCCCCCCATTACGTCATGCTTCAGAAATGTGGAAAATGGTCCGTTTTCAAATGTTTTATTTTTGAACGTCAGTTCACATTTGTAGGTGGATCATCAGTGTTAGAGCTAAAATTAGCATGTTTAAAGTGATTTTCATGCTTCCAGGGGCTCGGGAAGTTAATTAAATACCATAGGAGGCATTTAATGTTCGAGCAAAAACGGCTGATTTTCGACAAAAGAGATAACACCCCCCCATTACGTCATGCTTCAGAAATGTGGAAAATGGTCCGTTTTCAAATGTTTTATTTTTGAACGTCAGTTCACATTTGTAGGTGGATCATCAGTGTTAGAGCTAAAATTAGCATGTTTAAAGTGATTTTCATGCTTCCAGGGGCTCGGGAAGTTAATTAAATACCATTTGGAGGCATTTAATGTTCGAGCAAAAACGGCTGATTTTCGACAAAAGAGATAACACCCCCCCATTACGTCATGCTTCAGAAATGTGGAAAATGGTCCGTTTTCAAATGTTTTATTTTTGAACGTCAGTTCACATTTGTAGGTGGATCATCAGTGTTAGAGCTAAAATTAGCATGTTTAAAGTGATTTTCATGCTTCCAGGGGCTCGGGAAGTTAATTAAATACCATTTGGAGGCATTTAATGTTCGAGCAAAAACGGCTGATTTTCGACAAAAGAGATAACACCCCCCCATTACGTCATGCTTCAGAAATGTGGAAAATGGTCCGTTTTCAAATGTTTTATTTTTGAACGTCAGTTCACATTTGTAGGTGGATCATCAGTGTTAGAGCTAAAATTAGCATGTTTAAAGTGATTTTCATGCTTCCAGGGGCCCAAAACACAAGATTTATGGAATGGTTAAAAGTGCATGAAAATGGCCAATTTACTCACTCTGAGTTCTCAAAAAGGGTTTCTTCACCCCGGGAAGTTAATTAAATACCATTTGGAGGCATTTAATGTTCGAGCAAAAACGGCTGATTTTCGACAAAAGAGATAACACCCCCCCATTACGTCATGCTTCAGAAATGTGGAAAATGGTCCGTTTTCAAATGTTTTATTTTTGAACGTCAGTTCACATTTGTAGGTGGATCATCAGTGTTAGAGCTAAAATTAGCATGTTTAAAGTGATTTTCATGCTTCCAGGGGCTCGGGAAGTTAATTAAATACCATTTGGAGGCATTTAATGTTCGAGCAAAAACGGCTGATTTTCGACAAAAGAGATAACACCCCCCCATTACGTCATGCTTCAGAAATGTGGAAAATGGTCCGTTTTCAAATGTTTTATTTTTGAACGTCAGTTCACATTTGTAGGTGGATCATCAGTGTTAGAGCTAAAATTAGCATGTTTAAAGTGATTTTCATGCTTCCAGGGGCTCGGGAAGTTAATTAAATACCATTTGGAGGCATTTAATGTTCGAGCAAAAACGGCTGATTTTCGACAAAAGAGATAACACCCCCCCATTACGTCATGCTTCAGAAATGTGGAAAATGGTCCGTTTTCAAATGTTTTATTTTTGAACGTCAGTTCACATTTGTAGGTGGATCATCAGTGTTAGAGCTAAAATTAGCATGTTTAAAGTGATTTTCATGCTTCCAGGGGCCCAAAACACAAGATTTATGGAATGGTTAAAAGTGCATGAAAATGGCCAATTTACTCACTCTGAGTTCTCAAAAAGGGTTTCTTCACCCCGGGAAGTTAATTAAATACCATTTGGAGGCATTTAATGTTCGAGCAAAAACGGCTGATTTTCGACAAAAGAGATAACACCCCCCCATTACGTCATGCTTCAGAAATGTGGAAAATGGTCCGTTTTCAAATGTTTTATTTTTGAACGTCAGTTCACATTTGTAGGTGGATCATCAGTGTTAGAGCTAAAATTAGCATGTTTAAAGTGATTTTCATGCTTCCAGGGGCCCAAAACACAAGATTTATGGAATGGTTAAAAGTGCATGAAAATGGCCAATTTACTCACTCTGAGTTCTCAAAAAGGGTTTCTTCACCCCGGGAAGTTAATTAAATACCATTTGGAGGCATTTAATGTTCGAGCAAAAACGGCTGATTTTCGACAAAAGAGATAACACCCCCCCATTACGTCATGCTTCAGAAATGTGGAAAATGGTCCGTTTTCAAATGTTTTATTTTTGAACGTCAGTTCACATTTGTAGGTGGATCATCAGTGTTAGAGCTAAAATTAGCATGTTTAAAGTGATTTTCATGCTTCCAGGGGCCCAAAACACAAGATTTATGGAATGGTTAAAAGTGCATGAAAATGGCCAATTTACTCACTCTGAGTTCTCAAAAAGGGTTTCTTCACCCCGGGAAGTTAATTAAATACCATTTGGAGGCATTTAATGTTCGAGCAAAAACGGCTGATTTTCGACAAAAGAGATAACACCCCCCCCATTACGTCATGCTTCAGAAATGTGGAAAATGGTCCGTTTTCAAATGTTTTATTTTTGAACGTCAGTTCACATTTGTAGGTGGATCATCAGTGTTAGAGCTAAAATTAGCATGTTTAAAGTGATTTTCATGCTTCCAGGGGCCCAAAACACAAGATTTATGGAATGGTTAAAAGTGCATGAAAATGGCCAATTTACTCACTCTGAGTTCTCAAAAAGGGTTTCTTCACCCCGGGAAGTTAATTAAATACCATTTGGAGGCATTTAATGTTCGAGCAAAAACGGCTGATTTTCGACAAAAGAGATAACACCCCCCCATTACGTCATGCTTCAGAAATGTGGAAAATGGTCCGTTTTCAAATGTTTTATTTTTGAACGTCAGTTCACATTTGTAGGTGGATCATCAGTGTTAGAGCTAAAATTAGCATGTTTAAAGTGATTTTCATGCTTCCAGGGGCCCAAAACACAAGATTTATGGAATGGTTAAAAGTGCATGAAAATGGCCAATTTACTCACTCTGAGTTCTCAAAAAGGGTTTCTTCACCCCGGGAAGTTAATTAAATACCATTTGGAGGCATTTAATGTTCGAGCAAAAACGGCTGATTTTCGACAAAAGAGATAACACCCCCCCATTACGTCATGCTTCAGAAATGTGGAAAATGGTCCGTTTTCAAATGTTTTATTTTTGAACGTCAGTTCACATTTGTAGGTGGATCATCAGTGTTAGAGCTAAAATTAGCATGTTTAAAGTGATTTTCATGCTTCCAGGGGCCCAAAACACAAGATTTATGGAATGGTTAAAAGTGCATGAAAATGGCCAATTTACTCACTCTGAGTTCTCAAAAAGGGTTTCTTCACCCCGGGAAGTTAATTAAATACCATTTGGAGGCATTTAATGTTCGAGCAAAAACGGCTGATTTTCGACAAAAGAGATAACACCCCCCCATTACGTCATGCTTCAGAAATGTGGAAAATGGTCCGTTTTCAAATGTTTTATTTTTGAACGTCAGTTCACATTTGTAGGTGGATCATCAGTGTTAGAGCTAAAATTAGCATGTTTAAAGTGATTTTCATGCTTCCAGGGGCCCAAAACACAAGATTTATGGAATGGTTAAAAGTGCATGAAAATGGCCAATTTACTCACTCTGAGTTCTCAAAAAGGGTTTCTTCACCCCGGGAAGTTAATTAAATACCATTTGGAGGCATTTAATGTTCGAGCAAAAACGGCTGATTTTCGACAAAAGAGATAACACCCCCCCATTACGTCATGCTTCAGAAATGTGGAAAATGGTCCGTTTTCAAATGTTTTATTTTTGAACGTCAGTTCACATTTGTAGGTGGATCATCAGTGTTAGAGCTAAAATTAGCATGTTTAAAGTGATTTTCATGCTTCCAGGGGCTCGGGAAGTTAATTAAATACCATTTGGAGGCATTTAATGTTCGAGCAAAAACGGCTGATTTTCGACAAAAGAGATAACACCCCCCCATTACGTCATGCTTCAGAAATGTGGAAAATGGTCCGTTTTCAAATGTTTTATTTTTGAACGTCAGTTCACATTTGTAGGTGGATCATCAGTGTTAGAGCTAAAATTAGCATGTTTAAAGCTGATTTTCATGCTTCCAGGGGCTCGGGAAGTTAATTAAATACCATTTGGAGGCATTTAATGTTCGAGCAAAAACGGCTGATTTTCGACAAAAGAGATAACACCCCCCCATTACGTCATGCTTCAGAAATGTGGAAAATGGTCCGTTTTCAAATGTTTTATTTTTGAACGTCAGTTCACATTTGTAGGTGGATCATCAGTGTTAGAGCTAAAATTAGCATGTTTAAAGTGATTTTCATGCTTCCAGGGGCTCGGGAAGTTAATTAAATACCATTTGGAGGCATTTAATGTTCGAGCAAAAACGGCTGATTTTCGACAAAAGAGATAACACCCCCCCATTACGTCATGCTTCAGAAATGTGGAAAATGGTCCGTTTTCAAATGTTTTATTTTTGAACGTCAGTTCACATTTGTAGGTGGATCATCAGTGTTAGAGCTAAAATTAGCATGTTTAAAGTGATTTTCATGCTTCCAGGGGCCCAAAACACAAGATTTATGGAATGGTTAAAAGTGCATGAAAATGGCCAATTTACTCACTCTGAGTTCTCAAAAAGGGTTTCTTCACCCCGGGAAGTTAATTAAATACCATTTGGAGGCATTTAATGTTCGAGCAAAAACGGCTGATTTTCGACAAAAGAGATAACACCCCCCCATTACGTCATGCTTCAGAAATGTGGAAAATGGTCCGTTTTCAAATGTTTTATTTTTGAACGTCAGGTCACATTTGTAGGTGGATCATCAGTGTTAGAGCTAAAATTAGCATGTTTAAAGTGATTTTCATGCTTCCAGGGGCTCGGGAAGTTAATTAAATACCATTTGGAGGCATTTAATGTTCGAGCAAAAACGGCTGATTTTCGACAAAAGAGATAACACCCCCCCATTACGTCATGCTTCAGAAATGTGGAAAATGGTCCGTTTTCAAATGTTTTATTTTTGAACATCAGTTCACATTTGTAGGTGGATCATCAGTGTTAGAGCTAAAATTAGCATGTTTAAAGTGATTTTCATGCTTCCAGGGGCCCAAAACACAAGATTTATGGAATGGTTAAAAGTGCATGAAAATGGCCAATTTACTCACTCTGAGTTCTCAAAAAGGGTTTCTTCACCCCGGGAAGTTAATTAAATACCATTTGGAGGCATTTAATGTTCGAGCAAAAACGGCTGATTTTCGACAAAAGAGATAACACCCCCCCATTACGTCATGCTTCAGAAATGTGGAAAATGGTCCGTTTTCAAATGTTTTATTTTTGAACGTCAGTTCACATTTGTAGGTGGATCATCAGTGTTAGAGCTAAAATTAGCATGTTTAAAGTGATTTTCATGCTTCCAGGGGCTCGGGAAGTTAATTAAATACCATTTGGAGGCATTTAATGTTCGAGCAAAAACGGCTGATTTTCGACAAAAGAGATAACACCCCCCCATTACGTCATGCTTCAGAAATGTGGAAAATGGTCCGTTTTCAAATGTTTTATTTTTGAACGTCAGTTCACATTTGTAGGTGGATCATCAGTGTTAGAGCTAAAATTAGCATGTTTAAAGTGATTTTCATGCTTCCAGGGGCCCAAAACACAAGATTTATGGAATGGTTAAAAGTGCATGAAAATGGCCAATTTACTCACTCTGAGTTCTCAAAAAGGGTTTCTTCACCCCGGGAAGTTAATTAAATACCATTTGGAGGCATTTAATGTTCGAGCAAAAACGGCTGATTTTCGACAAAAGAGATAACACCCCCCCATTACGTCATGCTTCAGAAATGTGGAAAATGGTCCGTTTTCAAATGTTTTATTTTTGAACGTCAGTTCACATTTGTAGGTGGATCATCAGTGTTAGAGCTAAAATTAGCATGTTTAAAGTGATTTTCATGCTTCCAGGGGCTTGGGAAGTTAATTAAATACCATTTGGAGGCATTTAATGTTCGAGCAAAAACGGCTGATTTTCGACAAAAGAGATAACACCCCCCCATTACGTCATGCTTCAGAAATGTGGAAAATGGTCCGTTTTCAAATGTTTTATTTTTGAACGTCAGTTCACATTTGTAGGTGGATCATCAGTGTTAGAGCTAAAATTAGCATGTTTAAAGTGATTTTCATGCTTCCAGGGGCTCGGGAAGTTAATTAAATACCATAGGAGGCATTTAATGTTCGAGCAAAAACGGCTGATTTTCGACAAAAGAGATAACACCCCCCCATTACGTCATGCTTCAGAAATGTGGAAAATGGTCCGTTTTCAAATGTTTTATTTTTGAACGTCAGTTCACATTTGTAGGTGGATCATCAGTGTTAGAGCTAAAATTAGCATGTTTAAAGTGATTTTCATGCTTCCAGGGGCTCGGGAAGTTAATTAAATACCATTTGGAGGCATTTAATGTTCGAGCAAAAACGGCTGATTTTCGACAAAAGAGATAACACCCCCCCATTACGTCATGCTTCAGAAATGTGGAAAATGGTCCGTTTTCAAATGTTTTATTTTTGAACGTCAGTTCACATTTGTAGGTGGATCATCAGTGTTAGAGCTAAAATTAGCATGTTTAAAGTGATTTTCATGCTTCCAGGGGCTCGGGAAGTTAATTAAATACCATTTGGAGGCATTTAATGTTCGAGCAAAAACGGCTGATTTTCGACAAAAGAGATAACACCCCCCCATTACGTCATGCTTCAGAAATGTGGAAAATGGTCCGTTTTCAAATGTTTTATTTTTGAACGTCAGTTCACATTTGTAGGTGGATCATCAGTGTTAGAGCTAAAATTAGCATGTTTAAAGTGATTTTCATGCTTCCAGGGGCCCAAAACACAAGATTTATGGAATGGTTAAAAGTGCATGAAAATGGCCAATTTACTCACTCTGAGTTCTCAAAAAGGGTTTCTTCACCCCGGGAAGTTAATTAAATACCATTTGGAGGCATTTAATGTTCGAGCAAAAACGGCTGATTTTCGACAAAAGAGATAACACCCCCCCATTACGTCATGCTTCAGAAATGTGGAAAATGGTCCGTTTTCAAATGTTTTATTTTTGAACGTCAGTTCACATTTGTAGGTGGATCATCAGTGTTAGAGCTAAAATTAGCATGTTTAAAGTGATTTTCATGCTTCCAGGGGCTCGGGAAGTTAATTAAATACCATTTGGAGGCATTTAATGTTCGAGCAAAAACGGCTGATTTTCGACAAAAGAGATAACACCCCCCCATTACGTCATGCTTCAGAAATGTGGAAAATGGTCCGTTTTCAAATGTTTTATTTTTGAACGTCAGTTCACATTTGTAGGTGGATCATCAGTGTTAGAGCTAAAATTAGCATGTTTAAAGTGATTTTCATGCTTCCAGGGGCTCGGGAAGTTAATTAAATACCATTTGGAGGCATTTAATGTTCGAGCAAAAACGGCTGATTTTCGACAAAAGAGATAACACCCCCCCATTACGTCATGCTTCAGAAATGTGGAAAATGGTCCGTTTTCAAATGTTTTATTTTTGAACGTCAGTTCACATTTGTAGGTGGATCATCAGTGTTAGAGCTAAAATTAGCATGTTTAAAGTGATTTTCATGCTTCCAGGGGCCCAAAACACAAGATTTATGGAATGGTTAAAAGTGCATGAAAATGGCCAATTTACTCACTCTGAGTTCTCAAAAAGGGTTTCTTCACCCCGGGAAGTTAATTAAATACCATTTGGAGGCATTTAATGTTCGAGCAAAAACGGCTGATTTTCGACAAAAGAGATAACACCCCCCCATTACGTCATGCTTCAGAAATGTGGAAAATGGTCCGTTTTCAAATGTTTTATTTTTGAACGTCAGTTCACATTTGTAGGTGGATCATCAGTGTTAGAGCTAAAATTAGCATGTTTAAAGTGATTTTCATGCTTCCAGGGGCTCGGGAAGTTAATTAAATACCATTTGGAGGCATTTAATGTTCGAGCAAAAACGGCTGATTTTCGACAAAAGAGATAACACCCCCCCATTACGTCATGCTTCAGAAATGTGGAAAATGGTCCGTTTTCAAATGTTTTATTTTTGAACGTCAGTTCACATTTGTAGGTGGATCATCAGTGTTAGAGCTAAAATTAGCATGTTTAAAGTGATTTTCATGCTTCCAGGGGCCCAAAACACAAGATTTATGGAATGGTTAAAAGTGCATGAAAATGGCCAATTTACTCACTCTGAGTTCTCAAAAAGGGTTTCTTCACCCCGGGAAGTTAATTAAATACCATTTGGAGGCATTTAATGTTCGAGCAAAAACGGCTGATTTTCGACAAAAGAGATAACACCCCCCCATTACGTCATGCTTCAGAAATGTGGAAAATGGTCCGTTTTCAAATGTTTTATTTTTGAACGTCAGGTCACATTTGTAGGTGGATCATCAGTGTTAGAGCTAAAATTAGCATGTTTAAAGTGATTTTCATGCTTCCAGGGGCTCGGGAAGTTAATTAAATACCATTTGGAGGCATTTAATGTTCGAGCAAAAACGGCTGATTTTCGACAAAAGAGATAACACCCCCCCATTACGTCATGCTTCAGAAATGTGGAAAATGGTCCGTTTTCAAATGTTTTATTTTTGAACGTCAGTTCACATTTGTAGGTGGATCATCAGTGTTAGAGCTAAAATTAGCATGTTTAAAGTGATTTTCATGCTTCCAGGGGCTCGGGAAGTTAATTAAATACCATTTGGAGGCATTTAATGTTCGAGCAAAAACGGCTGATTTTCGACAAAAGAGATAACACCCCCCCATTACGTCATGCTTCAGAAATGTGGAAAATGGTCCGTTTTCAAATGTTTTATTTTTGAACGTCAGTTCACATTTGTAGGTGGATCATCAGTGTTAGAGCTAAAATTAGCATGTTTAAAGTGATTTTCATGCTTCCAGGGGCCCAAAACACAAGATTTATGGAATGGTTAAAAGTGCATGAAAATGGCCAATTTACTCACTCTGAGTTCTCAAAAAGGGTTTCTTCACCCCGGGAAGTTAATTAAATACCATTTGGAGGCATTTAATGTTCGAGCAAAAACGGCTGATTTTCGACAAAAGAGATAACACCCCCCCATTACGTCATGCTTCAGAAATGTGGAAAATGGTCCGTTTTCAAATGTTTTATTTTTGAACGTCAGTTCACATTTGTAGGTGGATCATCAGTGTTAGAGCTAAAATTAGCATGTTTAAAGTGATTTTCATGCTTCCAGGGGCTCGGGAAGTTAATTAAATACCATTTGGAGGCATTTAATGTTCGAGCAAAAACGGCTGATTTTCGACAAAAGAGATAACACCCCCCATTACGTCATGCTTCAGAAATGTGGAAAATGGTCCGTTTTCAAATGTTTTATTTTTGAACGTCAGTTCACATTTGTAGGTGGATCATCAGTGTTAGAGCTAAAATTAGCATGTTTAAAGTGATTTTCATGCTTCCAGGGGCTCGGGAAGTTAATTAAATACCATAGGAGGCATTTAATGTTCGAGCAAAAACGGCTGATTTTCGACAAAAGAGATAACACCCCCCCATTACGTCATGCTTCAGAAATGTGGAAAATGGTCCGTTTTCAAATGTTTTATTTTTGAACGTCAGTTCACATTTGTAGGTGGATCATCAGTGTTAGAGCTAAAATTAGCATGTTTAAAGTGATTTTCATGCTTCCAGGGGCTCGGGAAGTTAATTAAATACCATTTGGAGGCATTTAATGTTCGAGCAAAAACGGCTGATTTTCGACAAAAGAGATAACACCCCCCCATTACGTCATGCTTCAGAAATGTGGAAAATGGTCCGTTTTCAAATGTTTTATTTTTGAACGTCAGTTCACATTTGTAGGTGGATCATCAGTGTTAGAGCTAAAATTAGCATGTTTAAAGTGATTTTCATGCTTCCAGGGGCTCGGGAAGTTAATTAAATACCATTTGGAGGCATTTAATGTTCGAGCAAAAACGGCTGATTTTCGACAAAAGAGATAACACCCCCCCATTACGTCATGCTTCAGAAATGTGGAAAATGGTCCGTTTTCAAATGTTTTATTTTTGAACGTCAGTTCACATTTGTAGGTGGATCATCAGTGTTAGAGCTAAAATTAGCATGTTTAAAGTGATTTTCATGCTTCCAGGGGCCCAAAACACAAGATTTATGGAATGGTTAAAAGTGCATGAAAATGGCCAATTTACTCACTCTGAGTTCTCAAAAAGGGTTTCTTCACCCCGAGAAGTTAATTAAATACCATTTGGAGGCATTTAATGTTCGAGCAAAAACGGCTGATTTTCGACAAAAGAGATAACACCCCCCCATTACGTCATGCTTCAGAAATGTGGAAAATGGTCCGTTTTCAAATGTTTTATTTTTGAACGTCAGTTCACATTTGTAGGTGGATCATCAGTGTTAGAGCTAAAATTAGCATGTTTAAAGTGATTTTCATGCTTCCAGGGGCCCAAAACACAAGATTTATGGAATGGTTAAAAGTGCATGAAAATGGCCAATTTACTCACTCTGAGTTCTCAAAAAGGGTTTCTTCACCCCGGGAAGTTAATTAAATACCATTTGGAGGCATTTAATGTTCGAGCAAAAACGGCTGATTTTCGACAAAAGAGATAACACCCCCCCATTACGTCATGCTTCAGAAATGTGGAAAATGGTCCGTTTTCAAATGTTTTATTTTTGAACGTCAGTTCACATTTGTAGGTGGATCATCAGTGTTAGAGCTAAAATTAGCATGTTTAAAGTGATTTTCATGCTTCCAGGGGCCCAAAACACAAGATTTATGGAATGGTTAAAAGTGCATGAAAATGGCCAATTTACTCACTCTGAGTTCTCAAAAAGGGTTTCTTCACCCCGGGAAGTTAATTAAATACCATTTGGAGGCATTTAATGTTCGAGCAAAAACGGCTGATTTTCGACAAAAGAGATAACACCCCCCCATTACGTCATGCTTCAGAAATGTGGAAAATGGTCCGTTTTCAAATGTTTTATTTTTGAACGTCAGTTCACATTTGTAGGTGGATCATCAGTGTTAGAGCTAAAATTAGCATGTTTAAAGTGATTTTCATGCTTCCAGGGGCCCAAAACACAAGATTTATGGAATGGTTAAAAGTGCATGAAAATGGCCAATTTACTCACTCTGAGTTCTCAAAAAGGGTTTCTTCACCCCGGGAAGTTAATTAAATACCATTTGGAGGCATTTAATGTTCGAGCAAAAACGGCTGATTTTCGACAAAAGAGATAACACCCCCCCATTACGTCATGCTTCAGAAATGTGGAAAATGGTCCGTTTTCAAATGTTTTATTTTTGAACGTCAGTTCACATTTGTAGGTGGATCATCAGTGTTAGAGCTAAAATTAGCATGTTTAAAGTGATTTTCATGCTTCCAGGGGCCCAAAACACAAGATTTATGGAATGGTTAAAAGTGCATGAAAATGGCCAATTTACTCACTCTGAGTTCTCAAAAAGGGTTTCTTCACCCCGGGAAGTTAATTAAATACCATTTGGAGGCATTTAATGTTCGAGCAAAAACGGCTGATTTTCGACAAAAGAGATAACACCCCCCCATTACGTCATGCTTCAGAAATGTGGAAAATGGTCCGTTTTCAAATGTTTTATTTATGAACGTCAGTTCACATTTGTAGGTGGATCATCAGTGTTAGAGCTAAAATTAGCATGTTTAAAGTGATTTTCATGCTTCCAGGGGCTCGGGAAGTTAATTAAATACCATTTGGAGGCATTTAATGTTCGAGCAAAAACGGCTGATTTTCGACAAAAGAGATAACACCCCCCCATTACGTCATGCTTCAGAAATGTGGAAAATGGTCCGTTTTCAAATGTTTTATTTTTGAACGTCAGTTCACATTTGTAGGTGGATCATCAGTGTTAGAGCTAAAATTAGCATGTTTAAAGTGATTTTCATGCTTCCAGGGGCTCGGGAAGTTAATTAAATACCATTTGGAGGCATTTAATGTTCGAGCAAAAACGGCTGATTTTCGACAAAAGAGATAACACCCCCCCATTACGTCATGCTTCAGAAATGTGGAAAATGGTCCGTTTTCAAATGTTTTATTTTTGAACGTCAGTTCACATTTGTAGGTGGATCATCAGTGTTAGAGCTAAAATTAGCATGTTTAAAGTGATTTTCATGCTTCCAGGGGCCCAAAACACAAGATTTATGGAATGGTTAAAAGTGCATGAAAATGGCCAATTTACTCACTCTGAGTTCTCAAAAAGGGTTTCTTCACCCCGGGAAGTTAATTAAATACCATTTGGAGGCATTTAATGTTCGAGCAAAAACGGCTGATTTTCGACAAAAGAGATAACACCCCCCCATTACGTCATGCTTCAGAAATGTGGAAAATGGTCCGTTTTCAAATGTTTTATTTTTGAACGTCAGTTCACATTTGTAGGTGGATCATCAGTGTTAGAGCTAAAATTAGCATGTTTAAAGTGATTTTCATGCTTCCAGGGGCTCGGGAAGTTAATTAAATACCATTTGGAGGCATTTAATGTTCGAGCAAAAACGGCTGATTTTCGACAAAAGAGATAACACCCCCCCATTACGTCATGCTTCAGAAATGTGGAAAATGGTCCGTTTTCAAATGTTTTATTTTTGAACGTCAGTTCACATTTGTAGGTGGATCATCAGTGTTAGAGCTAAAATTAGCATGTTTAAAGTGATTTTCATGCTTCCAGGGGCTCGGGAAGTTAATTAAATACCATTTGGAGGCATTTAATGTTCGAGCAAAAACGGCTGATTTTCGACAAAAGAGATAACACCCCCCCATTACGTCATGCTTCAGAAATGTGGAAAATGGTCCGTTTTCAAATGTTTTATTTTTGAACGTCAGTTCACATTTGTAGGTGGATCATCAGTGTTAGAGCTAAAATTAGCATGTTTAAAGTGATTTTCATGCTTCCAGGGGCCCAAAACACAAGATTTATGGAATGGTTAAAAGTGCATGAAAATGGCCAATTTACTCACTCTGAGTTCTCAAAAAGGGTTTCTTCACCCCGGGAAGTTAATTAAATACCATTTGGAGGCATTTAATGTTCGAGCAAAAACGGCTGATTTTCGACAAAAGAGATAACACCCCCCCATTACGTCATGCTTCAGAAATGTGGAAAATGGTCCGTTTTCAAATGTTTTATTTTTGAACGTCAGTTCACATTTGTAGGTGGATCATCAGTGTTAGAGCTAACATTAGCATGTTTAAAGTGATTTTCATGCTTCCAGGGGCTCGGGAAGTTAATTAAATACCATTTGGAGGCATTTAATGTTCGAGCAAAAACGGCTGATTTTCGACAAAAGAGATAACACCCCCCCATTATGTCATGCTTCAGAAATGTGGAAAATGGTCCGTTTTCAAATGTTTTATTTTTGAACGTCAGTTCACATTTGTAGGTGGATCATCAGTGTTAGAGCTAAAATTAGCATGTTTAAAGTGATTTTCATGCTTCCAGGGGCCCAAAACACAAGATTTATGGAATGGTTAAAAGTGCATGAAAATGGCCAATTTACTCACTCTGAGTTCTCAAAAAGGGTTTCTTCACCCCGGGAAGTTAATTAAATACCATTTGGAGGCATTTAATGTTCGAGCAAAAACGGCTGATTTTCGACAAAAGAGATAACACCCCCCCATTACGTCATGCTTCAGAAATGTGGAAAATGGTCCGTTTTCAAATGTTTTATTTTTGAACGTCAGGTCACATTTGTAGGTGGATCATCAGTGTTAGAGCTAAAATTAGCATGTTTAAAGTGATTTTCATGCTTCCAGGGGCTCGGGAAGTTAATTAAATACCATTTGGAGGCATTTAATGTTCGAGCAAAAACGGCTGATTTTCGACAAAAGAGATAACACCCCCCCATTACGTCATGCTTCAGAAATGTGGAAAATGGTCCGTTTTCAAATGTTTTATTTTTGAACGTCAGTTCACATTTGTAGGTGGATCATCAGTGTTAGAGCTAAAATTAGCATGTTTAAAGTGATTTTCATGCTTCCAGGGGCCCAAAACACAAGATTTATGGAATGGTTAAAAGTGCATGAAAATGGCCAATTTACTCACTCTGAGTTCTCAAAAAGGGTTTCTTCACCCCGGGAAGTTAATTAAATACCATTTGGAGGCATTTAATGTTCGAGCAAAAACGGCTGATTTTCGACAAAAGAGATAACACCCCCCATTACGTCATGCTTCAGAAATGTGGAAAATGGTCCGTTTTCAAATGTTTTATTTTTGAACGTCAGTTCACATTTGTAGGTGGATCATCAGTGTTAGAGCTAAAATTAGCATGTTTAAAGTGATTTTCATGCTTCCAGGGGCTCGGGAAGTTAATTAAATACCATTTGGAGGCATTTAATGTTCGAGCAAAACGGCTGATTTTCGACAAAAGAGATAACACCCCCCCATTACGTCATGCTTCAGAAATGTGGAAAATGGTCCGTTTTCAAATGTTTTATTTTTGAACGTCAGTTCACATTTGTAGGTGGATCATCAGTGTTAGAGCTAAAATTAGCATGTTTAAAGTGATTTTCATGCTTCCAGGGGCTCGGGAAGTTAATTAAATACCATTTGGAGGCATTTAATGTTCGAGCAAAAACGGCTGATTTTCGACAAAAGAGATAACACCCCCCCATTACGTCATGCTTCAGAAATGTGGAAAATGGTCCGTTTTCAAATGTTTTATTTTTGAACGTCAGTTCACATTTGTAGGTGGATCATCAGTGTTAGAGCTAAAATTAGCATGTTTAAAGTGATTTTCATGCTTCCAGGGGCTCGGGAAGTTAATTAAATACCATTTGGAGGCATTTAATGTTCGAGCAAAAACGGCTGATTTTCGACAAAAGAGATAACACCCCCCCATTACGTCATGCTTCAGAAATGTGGAAAATGGTCCGTTTTCAAATGTTTTATTTTTGAACGTCAGTTCACATTTGTAGGTGGATCATCAGTGTTAGAGCTAAAATTAGCATGTTTAAAGTGATTTTCATGCTTCCAGGGGCCCAAAACACAAGATTTATGGAATGGTTAAAAGTGCATGAAAATGGCCAATTTACTCACTCTGAGTTCTCAAAAAGGGTTTCTTCACCCCGGGAAGTTAATTAAATACCATTTGGAGGCATTTAATGTTCGAGCAAAAACGGCTGATTTTCGACAAAAGAGATAACACCCCCCCATTACGTCATGCTTCAGAAATGTGGAAAATGGTCCGTTTTCAAATGTTTTATTATTGAACGTCAGTTCACATTTGTAGGTGGATCATCAGTGTTAGAGCTAAAATTAGCATGTTTAAAGTGATTTTCATGCTTCCAGGGGCCCAAAACACAAGATTTATGGAATGGTTAAAAGTGCATGAAAATGGCCAATTTACTCACTCTGAGTTCTCAAAAAGGGTTTCGTCACCCCGGGAAGTTAATTAAATACCATTTGGAGGCATTTAATGTTCGAGCAAAAACGGCTGATTTTCGACAAAAGAGATAACACCCCCCCATTACGTCATGCTTCAGAAATGTGGAAAATGGTCCGTTTTCAAATGTTTTATTTTTGAACGTCAGTTCACATTTGTAGGTGGATCATCAGTGTTAGAGCTAAAATTAGCATGTTTAAAGTGATTTTCATGCTTCCAGGGGCTCGGGAAGTTAATTAAATACCATTTGGAGGCATTTAATGTTCGAGCAAAAACGGCTGATTTTCGACAAAAGAGATAACACCCCCCCATTACGTCATGCTTCAGAAATGTGGAAAATGGTCCGTTTTCAAATGTTTTATTTTTGAACGTCAGTTCACATTTGTAGGTGGATCATCAGTGTTAGAGCTAAAATTAGCATGTTTAAAGTGATTTTCATGCTTCCAGGGGCCCAAAACACAAGATTTATGGAATGGTTAAAAGTGCATGAAAATGGCCAATTTACTCACTCTGAGTTCTCAAAAAGGGTTTCTTCACCCCGGGAAGTTAATTAAATACCATTTGGAGGCATTTAATGTTCGAGCAAAAACGGCTGATTTTCGACAAAAGAGATAACACCCCCCCATTACGTCATGCTTCAGAAATGTGGAAAATGGTCCGTTTTCAAATGTTTTATTTTTGAACGTCAGTTCACATTTGTAGGTGGATCATCAGTGTTAGAGCTAAAATTAGCATGTTTAAAGTGATTTTCATGCTTCCAGGGGCCCAAAACACAAGATTTATGGAATGGTTAAAAGTGCATGAAAATGGCCAATTTACTCACTCTGAGTTCTCAAAAAGGGTTTCTTTACCCCGGGAAGTTAATTAAATACCATTTGGAGGCATTTAATGTTCGAGCAAAAACGGCTGATTTTCGACAAAAGAGATAACACCCCCCCATTACGTCATGCTTCAGAAATGTGGAAAATGGTCCGTTTTCAAATGTTTTATTTTTGAACGTCAGTTCACATTTGTAGGTGGATCATCAGTGTTAGAGCTAAAATTAGCATGTTTAAAGTGATTTTCATGCTTCCAGGGGCTCGGGAAGTTAATTAAATACCATTTGGAGGCATTTAATGTTCGAGCAAAAACGGCTGATTTTCGACAAAAGAGATAACACCCCCCCATTACGTCATGCTTCAGAAATGTGGAAAATGGTCCGTTTTCAAATGTTTTATTTTTGAACGTCAGTTCACATTTGTAGGTGGATCATCAGTGTTAGAGCTAAAATTAGCATGTTTAAAGTGATTTTCATGCTTCCAGGGGCCCAAAACACAAGATTTATGGAATGGTTAAAAGTGCATGAAAATGGCCAATTT
>NW_028248403.1:0-132618 GCF_964263255.1 Lissotriton vulgaris | reverse complement strand
TTGGTGGTCACGTTATTTATTTGCTTATATGGCGCAGGAATTTGACCCCCGAAGGGGTATCTCCACGCTTGTGTTCTTACCAGAGGCCAGGACCAAATCATGAATAGTGCAGGGTTTAGGCTGTCGAAAACAGGTATGTCTTTAAGGATTTCCAGAAGGCTCGATGGTTGGTGTTTTGCCTAAGGGTAAGGGGCAGAGTGTTCCACAAATAAGACAATGCTCGACCACCCTGCCTTTCCCTTTTGATACGGGGAACCTTGATCAACAATTGGTTCCTAGAGCGCAAGGAACGACCTGGCTCATAAAGTGTGAATTTTTCAGTCAGGTATTTAGAGCCTGTGCCAGGATGTACGGCTTTACAACGCGTACATTTACATCGCGTGCCGTTACAATGCGGTTTTTTCAACGCAAGTCGTTGCCACGGCTTGCAATGAAGGGGGTGCGGACTTAGGAATTTTTTAATTTACTATTCCAACACCAGCCTACGTACAGTAGGGAAGGTGTTGGATAGTAAATTAAAGAATTCCTTGTCCTGCAGCGCCCATTGAAAAGACCGCGTTGTAACGGCACGGCGGTGTAACAGCCGCGTCGTAAAGACTCTTCACCCTGTGCCATACAGACATTTATGAATTACGCAGCATACTTTGAATTTAACCCGCTGGACGATAGGTAGTCAGTGAAGTTTGTCCAAGAGAGGACGAGAAAGGGATCTGGCTGGGGCATTAAGGACCAGCCTAGCTGCCGTGTTCTGGGCTACCTGTAATCTGCCAAGCTGCTCTTCATTGGCAGATATAAGAAGCCCATTACAGTAATCTAATCTGCTGATTACAAGCGTTTGAACCAAAGTTTTCCTATGGCTGTCTGCCAGATAATGGGAACACACGCCTCAGGAGTCCAATGACCCTAAGACAGGAACCCGTTACCTGATTAGTATGGTCTTTTAGTAGCAGTGCCTGGTCAAGCCGTACCCCTAAGTTCTTTACTACCTGCTTAGGGCAGGGAGCTGATCCTAAGTCCAAAGGCCACCATTCAGGTGGCCAGAGGAGGGGGGCCTCCCCAAAAAGCATGACCCTCGTCTTGCCCACATTACATTGTAGGCAATTAGAGGCCATCCAGTTGGAGACTGCTCGCATACCCGCAGTAAAAACATTTTTGACTGCTGGCGTAAGAGCCTTGAAAGGAAACACGGGTCGCAAGTTTCGCGAACTTGTTGTTTCTACGTGTCCAGCCTGTTTGGGACACTCTTCTTCATCACTGCCACTCTCTGTCACCACTGCCACTCTCTGACTACTCATGCCACCCTCTGGCCCACCCATGCCACCCTCTGTTTCATCACCACACCCTCTGGTTGTCCAGTGTACATTATTTTCGGCAAAGCAAAGCACACCTTCCCTGCCTCAAGTGACCTGAATTAATTTGGGGCTGATTAATGTGTCACAGAATATTTTTTTAGCTGGCACCTGCTTCCTTAGTGCGCCCTGATTAGTGATCTTTTGCACTTGCTAAGTGCTTTCATTGTTGCAAAATTAGTTACAACACCTGCCCTGCCCCAACTGACAATAATGAATTAGGGGCTGATTAATGTATTTTAACTTCCAGCCTGGCTCCTGCTTGTCTCCCTTAGCTGTAATTCAGGACCTTTGTGGCATATGTGTAACTATTCTGAGGTTCAGAGCAGGGTCACATAATAGTTTCAACTGGCAACTGAACTCTGGAGGGGCCCCTCAGGAAGCACTACAGGAAATGGCTACTAATGATGAGCCTGAACTTTTGAACCTGGTAAGTAGTTACTTTCAGTTTTGCTAAGATCGTATTTCTGCAATTTTGCACTTATTCGCGGGGCGCGAACTCACGCGAACTCACGCGAACAGTGCGAGCAGTGCGAGCAAAATCCGCTGCTCGCAGATTTGCGGATTTTGCGGGAGATTCGCGAATCTCGCGGATTGCGGATTTCCCGAAAATCCGCAAAATCCGCGAGCGGAACCGATTTTCCGCCCATGCCTAATTGGCGTGAACCCATATTCTCTCACAATGTCAGCCAAGGGAGCCACATACACATTGAAAAGTGTGGGACTTAAGCATGAGCCCTGAGGAACCCCCTTGGTGAGCTCCCTAAAGGTGGAATAGTGGGAGCCCAATCTGACACTTTGTGAGCGGCCTGAGAGAAAACTCTCAAACCAGGACAGAGCAGATCTGCCTATCCCCACCCTTTGCAGACGACCGAGAAGAATATCATGTGACACCGTGTCAAAGTCAGCGGATAAATCCAACAGCACCAGAATCATAGAGCCCCCCGCTATCCTGTGCCATCCTGATGGTATCGGTCACGGAGAGAAGGGCTGATTCGGTGCTGTGATTAGGTCTGAACCCAGATTGTGAATGGTCCAGACCACCCGCTGCCTCGATGAAATTAGACAGGTGGGTGTTCACATGCTTCTCGGTCATCTTGCTAAGGTAGGGTATAAGGGAGATAGGACGGAGATTGGAAAGGTCTGACCATGGCAACGCTGCGTTCTTCCGAATAGGGTTCACTGTCGCTTTTTTCCATTCTTTAGGCACCTGCCCTTCCTTAAGGGAGAGGTTAATGACAGTTTGGATACCTGGTTAGAGTAAATTACCTAAAAGAGCAATCATTTTGGCTGGCATAAGATCCGTTGGGGACCCTGTCTTAATTTGGCTATACAAGGAAATGACATCAGATAGGCAAACTTCTGGAAACATAGTGAGTGGGGTACTTTCACACATGGGTGGCAAAAGAGGCGGGCTATGAGCATTGCTCCTGGAATTAGCGGCCTTTGTAATTTTTTCATATATTAACTCTATCTTATTCTTAAAGAACAAAGAGATATCATCGCACAGAGCTTGGGAGAAGTCATCAGGGCTTTCACAGGCCGCGGGTTTCACAAAAGATTGTAGGATTTTGTAAAGTTCTCTGGAAGAGTTGCCAGCTTCAATCAACTGTAAAGTAAGACAATTCTTCCTGGCCAATTTTATGTTTTTATGATAAATGGCCAAAGCCTCTGAGTACAACTTCCTGCTGTGTAATGTGTGTGATTTCCTCCAAATTTTTTCAAGCTTTCTACACCCCTGCTTCTCCACTCTGAGCTCTTCAGTGTACCACACCTCTTATTTGGATCTAGGGTACTGTTTGTGTAGTTTCAAGGGTGCTAGTAGATCAACCGTCTCTAAAAGCGCCTTGTTGAACTTAGTGAGGCCAGTATCTACATTATCATTCCCAAGGATAATGGGTTCCTTCCATACCTTCTGTAGCCTATCTAGTGTCACTTTATGCCACTGTCTTCGTCAAACTTCTGGGAGAGATTTTTGGTGTGGCAGATGGGGGCCCAGAAGGGCAAATTCGACCAAAGAATGGTCAGACCAACTTACTTGAGTTGGTGGTTGGCATGTTATTTTAGGGCAGTTGGCAAAAATTAAATCCAGGGTATGCCCACCTATATGTGTTGGACCACTATTCTGGATTTCTAGTCCTAATATAGAGAGATCGGAAAGCAGGGATATTGTATCTGGGTGACTAGGGAGAGCTGCATGAATATTAAAGTCTCCAAGCAGGATAAAATCTTCCTTGGCTTTGAGGTATGGAGCTAATAATTCCATTAAGGAGAGTGAAAAACCCGCACTCGGCCCCGGGGGGCGATATACTAATGCTCCTTTCCAGTGTGTTTTCGAGGTGGATCTTAAAGATCATGACCTCCATCATAGAACAGCTTCTCTGATCCAATAGGGAGACCCTCAATCCCTCTTTATAGACCACAGCGATGCTGCCACCGGTTTTTATGGGGCAATCTAATATATGATCCTTATATCCAAAAGGAACCCCCAGTGTAATGGCGGGCACTATATGAGGCTTCAACCAGGTTTCCGTAAGAAAACAAATATCTGGTGTAACTGAGTTTACCAGGTGCCATAATTCCTGGTGGTGTTTAGGTAGGGAGCAAATGTTTAAAAGGAAACTTGTTAACCCAATTTGAGGTGAGGATTTTCCGATGTTACTAGAAGTGAGGAAATTAGATAATAATTTCGGAGAGCATAGCCCTTTAGGTGCTGGAGTGTGGCTACCAGTGAGGGGATAAGTGAGGGATGCCTGATAGCGGCAATGAATACAGGAGAAAAGGCCTTCAGGGGATGGCCAGGAATCTCGCATACAGCCTGCTAACAAAACTGGTTGTAGATCTTTCAATACCTGGGCTGAATAGCGGGTGATATTATTTCCATTAGAGTCCAAGGACTTAGGAGTATAGGCCATGGCCCCTAGCCCTGTTCGGTCGTGGATGGGCGCAGACGTTGGGCTGCCGATGCTGTAGTGTGAAGTGTACATCGTACTTTGCCAGTCAACACTGGTAGTCACTGTGTTGATAAGGGTTGGGTTTACTGGAACTTCATGTTGGAGGTCACTTTGGGCAGCAGTGTCTCCGTGCACAAGTGCCTGAAGCCCCCAAAACCTCAGCATTTAATCTTTCTTTAAAGAGAAGTGTACTATGATGGCAGTCAAGGGTCCAAGACCAGGGGATGCACCCCTTGGGGATCAAAGACTTACTCTGCATTATTCAGCACACATAGAAAGAGGAAAAAGTCTCAAATGATTGTTTTAGTGCAGGAAGGTGCATCTTCCTGCTCAAAAATAAACCTGTTTCCAAGGAAAAGTGCACAGATTTCTAATGTCAGTAGAAACTTGCTCAGAAACAGAAGGCAAAAAGATCTGCAGTAGACCATATAAAAAAAAAGTCTAGCACTAAATATTTTTTTTAAAAAAATCTTTAAATACAGACCCATTTCCTTTAATGAGGAAATGGGTTGCATTAAAACATGTAGTTAAAAAGCAGTCATAAACATGGTAGTCTGCCAATCCTAGATGGCCACCCTCTCTATAATAGCCTCCAATCGGAGTGAGTTACAAATTGCAACCTTCCTCTTGAATACTAATGAGGTAGGTCGGGTTGTGACCCACTCCAAATGATAATTTTGCAAACTGCCCTTTTAGTACATATCTTGGTTTGCAAAATTCTATTTTATTGGCAGTGTGAAATTTGTGAATATTTTTAGGATGGAGCTTTTACAAAACTGGCCCCATAGTGTTATTGGATATTGTATAGTAGTGGCAGTTGGTACTGACATTAAAGCTGGGCGGAACTCGTGAAGTTCAATTCTGTGGAATTACAAGTAGTTGTGTAAAAACTCTGAGAAATTCCGTGGACTTCTGCCACCTTGCAAAAATCGGTTTGTCAATCTGCTCACACTGATTTTTAGTGCTAGGAGCTTGTTCTGCGCCACAAATTCAGCACAAACAGCACCACACTGTGCGCCAGAGGGAACTGTTTCTTTGCCTCTGCACGGGTAGATTTTCTACTCAAACATCAATTTTCTCACAATGAACAGGCACGAACTGCCATCACCGCCTAGGTTGAGAAAATCTCCTCAGGTGATGTTCTAGCTCGCTAAAATCATGCTAGAGGATGCCAACTCTCACTTGCGCTCACCAACTTAATGTTAATGAGCTGCATGTGAGGAAAAACTCCACCAGCGCAGCAGAATTTATCGCCCACCCCTAAGTGACATCATGTGTTTGGTAGTGAGGTTGTATGCAGTGACAGTTCAGTGGCATGTGGTGATAGTGCAGTGCTTTGGGATAAAGTTGTTCTGGGATGCATTTGTGGTGCAGTGAGGTGGTAATGTATTTGTTGTACTAAGGTAGTATAATGGTGATGGGTGGTATTGAGATACCTTCAAGTAGTTTTATAAGCAGGGGAATTAATTAAAGTATAAACTCATTATAGTGTGGCATTTTCTGGGTGCTGGTAGTGTAGTGGCTGGAAGTTTTGGTAGAAGATGGGAGTGCTGTGGTCGGTTGGTTGTGTGGTGATGTTGGGCAGAAAAGGGGTAGTAGCGAATAGTGATAAGGTGGGAGCATGGCAATGGCGGACTGGTAATGTAGAACCATGGGGTAGAAGTGTGGTGGCAATCAGTGGTATCCATGTGCGATATAAAGGAATGAATGTGACAAAAATTGAGAAGACACATTATAGGTTTCAGATTTAGCATTGTCCCTCTTGCATTGCAACAAACACGTTCCCTAGAAGGCCGAGTAATACTTCAAAAAGACAACATTCTGAGTTGAGGGATGTTTATTCAGGTGAAAATGACAGTTTAAAAACATGCTATTTAGAATAAGCTCACTGATAATCACCCAATTGTTAGCAGAATAGAATGTGCCTGACTTGAGAAAACGCTGCCCAATGCCTCCCTAATTCTATTCTAAATTCAGTTTATAGAAGAAAACAACTGAGTCCATACTCAAAAAGCACTGTTAGTGTGATCTTAACTCACAAAACTTACTTTACTCCTTACTGTTGTAGGTATGGCTAAACTCAATTGTTTATAACAACATATGAGAAAAATTGCATGGCATAATCAGTACATTATGATGGGTAATATGCTATTTGTTGCCATTGAGGCAGGGGAAGGGAATCATGACTCATTTGAGGTTTCATCTTTCTGAATTTGACCACACTCAACCTAATTTTACACTCTTCGCATCTGCAGGGACAAAAGCTCTAGCAGACAGCAGGGCTGTCTATCAAGAAAGTCCCACGACAATAAATAACAATACAACAAAAGTATGCCAAGACATCACAGCATAATGGAAAAACACAACTGCAACAGGGGAGGATGTAGCCTTACGGTTAGAGCGGTAGATCTCGAAGCTGGGGAACCATGTTTGAGTCTCTGCAACAACGCTCAACATCCGTTGAGTCTAGGCAAATCACTTCATCTCCCCGTGGCTATCAAAAATTAATGGGTTTATCGGTAACTAGCAGCCCGCCCCAGCATTGCCTGGGGCAGAAAGGGGCTGGGGCACCATTTTTTTTAGCCGCCGTTGTTCAGGGCCAACCTCCCGCCCACTTCCCCCTCCCGCCCCGGCCCGGCCTCCTCCCGCCCGTGTCCCGGAGAGCCTGATCTTTACCTGAGCCGCTGGTCCCGATCCAGGCGCCCCGCCCGCACAGGCTGCCACTTCGCCCAGCAGCAAGCAGGGCCGCAGCAGTCCTCCCAGCAGGTCACGATCTTCGCCGCCATTTCAGGAAGTGTTAAGGAAGTGTTAAGGAAGTGTTGGGAGCGCAAATTATGTCATCACGCAGACGTTGTGGCCGGCGCTACTTGCAAGGGACTACTTTATTTTTATTTCAAAAATTTTTAAACAACGTATATTGCCTATGTCCTTCTGCTTGCCCTGAGGTTTTCAAAGATGTCTTGGGTGTTTTGATTGGTGGTGTACTTTTCGAGTTTACCTGGCTCAAAGGACACAGTTCTCTCTTTATAATAGTAGTATAGATAAAACTGGTGCTCATGTAAAGCGCTCTGATACCTGATATCTTCAGTTCTAGTTTGTGCTATATAAAAGTCTTAAAGGTGGGACAGTGACAACAGGAACCACAAAAAGAAAATGCACACAGGACATTAGCCAGAAAATGCATTGTAAAGACATGATAGGCTCTCTTTGTGGTCCAATCAATGCTTTGAGTTAAGGTTCTGGACATATCTTTGGCCTCTTGAGGCATTTTGTGGCACATCAAACTGTGGAAAGTGAGAACAATTACTTACTTCATAAGGGGCATCTGTGGTCTAGAAACAATCAAGCTCAGTGAAGTGTGTTACATTTTACAGAACAAGTGTTGTTGTTTCCCAATATATAGTTTTTAGTGAAGAAGGAACTTAGTAAGCCCAGAAAAATAATATAATAAAAATCTGTAAACCAGACATAAGTTCGATGGAGTGTAAAGTGGACACATACCTAGAAATTACTTTTGGCAAGAAAAACTTTGGGCCCCATACCAAACATTTTCAAGAATTCTTGAAACAGACATCATTGAGGCAACTAGAGCTTATACTTAGGGGGTGGACTTGATAGCACTGGACATATCCCTGGTTGATCACACATATTTGTTTTAACACAATACAATAATATCACAGAAGGCAACAGAACCAAACACTAGAAAACAAAATAAAACAACAACCACAAAAAATCCAACAATCACAAGAATACAAGCACAGTACAACGTATATTACTCTTAATGTAACAGCATAATGCAACAAAACAAATCACCCCAATACACCTCCATATTTGAACACAGCAGCACAAAAAAGCATCAATAAAATACTAACACACAGCACAACCTAACTGTTGGACTTGGCCCTTTTTGGCAGGTTCACCCCTGAATTATTTGCATTAAGCTCTGATATGGTGGTAGTGATTTTAGGCTTCTGCGCACTTTAGCCCTGTGGCCCAGTGTAAAGTGTGTGTGCTCTCTGAGTGTGTGTGGTGAGATTGGCCTACCCTCCAATAGGAATACATAGGGGATGTGTGTCCATGGTAATTCGTGGTATGAGGGGAGTGCAGGGTCGAGTTTAGTATGTGCAAACTCATGAGAATAAATGCTGCACAATGCTGTGTGCAAGATTATGGTGACTGGTGTAGAAATGCCACTTTTTGAAGTTGGCATTTCTGTGTGCTGTGTGTCTGCCTGCATGATGTGAATTGCATGTGTGGCTTTGTGAGTGACAGGTTCTGGATAATGTGGGTGGCTCCAGGGGCCAGGATGAGTTTGCCCAGTGGTGAATAGGGAGATCTGCATGTAGATGGGAGGGAGGAGTTGCACCTGGGACCTGAATAGGACTGTGCCTTCCTCCCACAATGCTGGCTCCACCTCCTGTGGTGCGTCCGATGTCCCTGGCCTGTCCTGTGAAAAGCAGGAAGGAGTCATGTACACAAAGTGCTCCTGAACCAGTTGTATCTGGTTCCCCCAAATCCTGCACCTTTGCACAAAGGGAAAATGCTGTATAAATATAGGGGCTGTCACCCCATGTAAATGTTCAGTTTTCTCTTGCTGATTCCTGCAGGACGTGCTGCTGGGGCCCAGGAGGGGGCTGCCAGGAGGGCTTGCCTCCCTGGGCCCTGCCTTGCCCCTTGATGACTCGAGGATTTTTCTTTTCAGGCTGGGGCTTGTATTTCCTTTAGGGACCTTTTGCATCTTTTTATCTAAGGAGTTTGTGTTGTTCCTAGCGCCCTGTGAGCGCTTTGCCCTGGACTTTCCCCGAAGGAGAGGGAGGGCCTGGGGGCTGCGCAGCACCGAGCTGCAGCCCTTGCTGGAGGAATCCCCAGCCTAGGGATTACTCTGTTGTGCTTTTATTGCGGGTGCCCACCCCGCTCATACTTTTATTTAACTAGAGGGAGCCTACCTCTCATGGCAGCATTGGTTGCCTTATTTGCAGGTGCCCACCCCGCGTTTTTCTAATATTGCGGGTGCCCACCCCGCTTATTTCTTTATTTACCATGCGGATTCCCACCCCGCTGATTTGAGCTGCAAAGCTGGTGCCCACCCCACTTTATATGATTTTAAAACTTACAAGGGAGCTCACCCCTCATGGACGCAGAAGAAGTAGATGCCCGGAAGTCAGGCAGGCCCGCCCGTGATGTGGACAGGGCCTGCAGCCGAGCCGGAAGAGACCGGCGCGAGTTAGTGACGCGGGCTTCCATGCTCGAAGGAGAGCCCCTCGGTAGCAGCCAAAGCAGAGAGGAGTCCCGGGTCCCAGGAGGGGGCCCAGGTGAAGAGAGGCAGTTGGAGCAAGCTTGCCCCGCCACCTGTGAGAAGTCCTGGCCCCCAGGAGCGGGACCAGGTGAAAAGGAGACTGCAGCCCATGGAGATGCAAAGCGGAGGGGCCTTTAGGCACATTGCTGGTGCCTGCCCCCGCTGCACTCGAGAAGAGCCCAGGTGAGTGGGGCTCAAGTTACATGGTGCCTGGCAGAGGCACCCAGTCAGAGCGGCCCTGTCTGGCAGTGGGCCGCTCCAACCCTATGGAGGTCATAGTTGTTTTAGGAGCCAGCACTCTCCAACGAGGGCCCAATTGTTTAGGGGCCCCTGTGGGCCACAGTGCTTGGGGGCATGATTTATTTACAGAGCCCTGTGGGGCTCCAACATTTGGTCCAATTGTTTTCAGAGCCCCGTGTGGCTCAAACGAAGGGGGCACATTTGTTTTAAGGGCCATTGAGAACCCATGCCACATTTTTATATTTCCAGCCGCCCAGCAAGTAGTGGGCAGCTGAACCGTTTAGGTCTTTCTTTGCTTTAGGAGACATGTTGAAGTTGGGAGTGAGACGCATTCTTTTGCCCCCATTCCATTCCCAGGTGTGCAGCACTTAGTGCCAGCTGCTACGTTTAGACCTACGCAAAGTGAGCACCCTTGACTTTGGCTGCAGAGGCAGCCGCCCTGACTTTTGGACCTAGGGCAGTTGAGTCCCTTTGAGATGGCAAGTTGGCCAGGCGGACTATTAGGTTTGTAGGGCGCCAGTCCCTAATGTGATTTATATAGGTGCTAGGAAATGTAATTTATATAGTATGTTTTATGCACCCTGATTTATGCTTCTAGATGTGATTTTATGATTATGCAGTTTTACCTACTGCGTTATGTTTGATTTTATCCTCTACTGTTGTTTAGGTATGAGTTATTCCCTACTGCAGTTTATGTTAGTCAGTTTATTTCCTAATGCAAGTTATGTTTAGGAGATTATGGTCTACTTTCTTTAGGTTTATGAGGTTGGCACAGAATATATTCCCCACCTGATAGGATACTGTATGTGATATGATTTATGTTACAGGTTGATGCTGGGTATAGTGTTTACCAGTAATTACTGGTTGTGGTCTACGTTTGTGATATGCCTTACTTTGACTATTTTTACCAAGTGATGATTCTGACAGTGGGCCACATGGCCCTGTCATGTGTAAATAATCCCCTGTAAATATTGCCCTGTGCCAGTTGGCACAGTGTATATTGTGTGATTACCATCTAATGTGTTGATGATAATAAAGAGGCTATTTTTTATATATAACCTTGTGTGGAGTTCCTTTTGTGGTGTGCCTAGTATGTTGTTGTTGTGTGTGTTGCGTGTGTGTTGCGCAAATGCTTTACACATCGCCACTAGGATAAGCCTGACTGCTTGTGCCAAGCTACCAAGGGGGTGTGCAGGGGTTCTCTTTGGCATGTAATTCCCTTGCCCTGACTAAAGTGACGGTCCCTGCCTGGCTTTGGCACAAGCCTTAGCCAACCAGAGATCCCATTTCTAACACTAACACAGCGAAACAACAAGAGCATCAGGACACAACATAATTGCTGCACGTGTATGTTGCTTCACTGTTTCTGGATGTCAGAACCCCAAATCGTGTATCAGTCGTAATGAGTACCACTGTTGGTTCAACGAGTGAAAGATGGCCAAAAAATAATCGCTGGACAACGCTTACTCGAAATCGGAATTCTAAGATGGCTGCTGATTTCAAGATTAGGGCAGCGGTCTAGTTTATATTCCAACAGGTGTATTGAGATTAGGTGAAGCGCGCGATTCGAGAACAATGCGCACTTCACTGAAGAATTTTCGTGAAACGCACCATGTTTCTGTAGCTCCGAGTTTAAAGAGAGTTTAATAGAGAAATCCGCCGGGTATTCCGTCCAGTTTTCTTTTTGCAGTCGGGTGTAGCGTATTCAGTTCTTGTCCCCAGTTATTTTGCTAGCTCCGCCAGAGCGTTTTAGTGGGGACCCACAAAAGGCTCAAATATTCATCACATAGTGCTATCTACAGTTCATGTGGCGCCCTTCCATTTTCCCCGATGCGCAGTCTAGGGTGGCCTTTATTTTGTCATACTTAAGTGGTGACGCAGCATCCTGGTCCATGCCCTTAGTTACCAGAGACGACCCTCTATTGCGCAACTATGAAGAGTTTAAACAGGAGTTTCTCCGGATTTTTGACAGACAAAGAATATCCCAGGCAGTAGATAATGAGTTGCTTGACCTACGACAGGGAAACCGAGATCTTGTGGGATACTTGGCACAGTTTAACAAGCTAGTGGTGGAGACTGATTGGGCTGAGAGTGAAAGAGCTGCGGTTTTTTATTGTGGCTTAAAGGATGAGCTCAAGGATGTGTTAGCCCAAATACCAAATCGACCCACGGAACTTTCAGCACTAGTTGATCTAGTGTTAGAAATTGACTTCCGCCAAGGTTAGAGAAGAGGAGAAAAGAGAAAAGACTGCAAACCCATAGTTTCACGATTCGATAGAGCCAGATCAGAAAGCAGCAGATGTACTGAAGGACAACAAGGTTCGGAACCCATGCAGATAGGAGCTATATGGGGTCCATTGACAAAGAAGAAAAAGAGAAAAGGAGGGCTGGCAATCTATGCATGTTCTGTGGGTCGAGTGGGCCCTTTGTTAGAGGTTGTCAAAGAAACGAAAGACTTCTTTCAAGCCGAAGGAAAACTCACAGCACCACTTGTAGAGGGAGTTGAACAGGTGGGTGTTAATCAAAAATCAACTCCAACAGAACATCATGTGGCTAATACCTTGCAGTCATCCGCCCCACACTTAATTTTGTCTATGGTAGTTATATTCCGGCAAGTAACGCAATCCAACTATTAGTTGGAGCTCCAGGACGATAGTAATGAATTCTGATTATTGCAAAAGGAACTGTCTTGGAGAAAAAGAGAAGACTCATGAGTGTACTCCAGCTTATCCCATGTGTTCGGCAGGAGCATCAGTGTGTGTCATCAACTCCCAAGAAATACCAAAAGATTAACAAAATTTCGAAGATGTCTTCAATGAAACAGAAGCAGAACAACTTCCTCCGCATCAAGTGTACGATTGTAAAATAGACCTTGAGGCTGGTTCAAATTTACCCTGCAGTTGAGTTTACGCCCTGACGGAGAAAGAACATCATCACTTAAAAGAATACTTAGACAAATACTTGGTGAATGGGTTCATTCGACCCTCACAGTCTCCTGTATCTTCGCCTCTATCACCTCTATTTTTTGTGCCGAAAAAAGAGGGAGAGCTAAGAACGTGCATCAATTACCGCGTGATTAATAAAATCACCAAGAAGAATCGATATCCGCTACCTCTCATTTCGGTCCTGTTGGATCAAGTAAAAGGAGCACAAATATATAGAAAACTAGATCTGAGAGGAGCTTACCACCTTGTTCAGATGTGCGAGTGTGATTAATGGAAAACAGCCTTCCGAACAAGGTTTGAATTGTTCGAATACCAAGTCATGCCGTACGGCCTGTGCAATGCCCCGGCGGCTTTCCAACATTTCATTAATGATATCCTCAGCGAATACATAGACCAATGTGCAATTGTGTACATTGATGGTATCTTGATCTATTCCTCTGACAAAGCAAATATCGAGGACAAGTAAGAGGAGTCTTACAGAAACTAAGAGAATACAAATTATTTGTGAAGCTGGAAAAATGTGCATTTAATGTTTCTCAAGTAGAGTTTTTGGGATTTGTTCTTTCTCCCACTGGAATAAACATGGATGAGTGGAAAATCAAGGCCGTAGTTGACTGTAAATCCCCTACCAGTGTAAGAGAGATCCAAAGCTTCATAGGATTCGCACATTTCTATAGAAAAGTTATCAGCGAATTCTCACGAAAGATACTTCCCCTTACACGACTACTCAAAAAAGGAATTTGTTTTGAATGGTTGGAAAAATCTGAAGAAGCCTTTCGGTCCTTGAAGAAAGATTTCACCACGGCACCAATACTCCTACATGCAGATCGTTTAGAACCATTATACGTAGAAACAGATGCTTCAGAACAAGCAGTTGGAGGAGTGTTATCCCAATGACAAAAAATAACAAGGCAGTTACACCCAGTCACTTACAGATCACGAAAACTGACACTCACCGAAGTGAACTACACGATCACTGAAAAGGAATTATTGGCGATTAAAGATGCTTTTAAAGAGTGGCGACACTAACTCATGGGAGCTCAGCATCAAGTAACAGTTTTCACCGATCACCGAAATCTACAATTCCTGAAGTCAGCTCGGACGTTAACTCCAAGACAACTTCGATGATCATTATACTTTGCTGATTATGACCTTGTAATCACCTACAGACCAGGAGCCCAAAATGGGAAGGCTGACGCATTGTCTAGACTAGACACAGAGAACCAGAAGAGTCACACAGAAGATCAAAACATAATTCCGAGAGCAAGAATTATTAGTGCCACAATCTCAATTGATTTACAGAAACAAATTTCCGAGGCCATGGGTCCAGAAGTGATGCAAGATTGAGTCAAGGAAGAAGCTGGAAGAAAGTTTCTGAATCAACTACCTTATCATAAGGGAGCCTTGTACTTGCCTACCCAAGAGTTACAAAGTCAAGCTATGCACGAATGTCATGATAAGATGCTAGCAGTCCATAAAGGAAAAGCTAAAACTGAAAAATTGGTTAAGAGACTTTATTGGTGGCCACACATGACTAGAGATATAGAGCAGTACGTTAAGACTAGTGAAGTCTGCGCTCAGGGAAAATCTGAACAGCAAGCTCCCAAAGGGCTATTACAACCCTTACCTACATCACCCTACCCATGGCACACTGTCACACTAGATCTCATAGTAGACTTAACTCTTAGTCAGGGTTTCAACGCAATTCTAGTGATAGTGGATGCAGTTTTAAATAATGGCACATTTCATGGCCTTAAAAGATGTTCCCACTGCTAAACAATTAGCTACTCACTTTAGCACACAAATAGTGAGAATTCATGGAATTCCGAAGATTGCTTTTTCAGACCGGGGATCACAATTTGTGTCTCACTTTTGGAAGGCCTTTATGGAAGGGTTGGGAATCGAGGCCAGGTACTCTACCAGCTATCACCCAGACACAGACGGGCAGACAGAGAGGGTAAAACAGGAACTAGATCAGTATCTGAGGTTATTTCTCTTGAAGCAAGATGGTGAGTGGTCAGACTATTCGTGGGCGTCAGAGTTTGCATACAATAATGCAAAAAAATTCTCCACTGGGTATTCACCATTTTATCTGAATTATGGTCGACACCCAAATTCGACAGTAAGCAAATTGACCTTTCAGTCCCCGCAGTCAAAGATGTAGTCTCTCACTTAAAACAAGTCCACCAAACAGCTATAGAAAATTTAGAATAAGCTATAAAGAAATACAAGGTTTTTGCAGATAAAAAGAGATGAGAAGGTTCCTACTCTAGAAAAAGGAGATAGTGTTTTTCTGAGTACATGGAATCTTAGGTTAAAAGGTAATAGAAAATTCCAGCCTAGGTTCATAGTGCCATATCTAATTGAAGAAAAGATGTCTCAAGTCACTTATCGGCTAAAACTACCTCTTAAACTGAAAATCGATCCAGTCTTTCACGTTTCTTTGTTGAAAAAGGCATCACCTGAGTTGCGAAAAGTCTCACCCCCGAGACCAATCCAATTAGAGGCTGGTATTGAATTTGAAGTTAAAGAAATTCTAGATTCAAAAAGAAGGAGAGGAAAGCTGTATTACTTGATAGACTGGAAAGGATTCGGTCATGAGGAACGGTCTTGGGAGCTGGAATCCGATGTTCGTGTTCCAAGATTGATTAAGAGGTTTCACCAATGATTCCCTACGAAGCCAAGACCGAGAGGACCTCCTTTGTTGGGGGGTACTGTCAGAACCCCAAATCGTGTATCCCTCGTAATGAGTACCAGTGTTGGTTTAACGAGTAAAAGATGGCCAGAAAAACAATAGCTGGACAACGCTTACTCAAAATCAGAACTCTATGATGGCTGCCGATTTTGAGATTAGGGCAGCAGTCTAGTTTATATTCCAACAGGTGTACTGAGATTAGGTGAAGCGCGCGCTTCGAGAACAATGCATATTTCACTGAAGAATGTTCGTGAAACGCACCATGTTTCTGTAGCTCCGAATTTGAAGAGAGTTTAATAGAGAAATCAGCAGGGTATTCCATCCAGTTTTCGTTTCGCTGCCTTCGGGTGTAGCGTATTCTGTTCCTCACTTCGTATTTCAACTAAACACGGAGGAGGGAGCGTGACTGAGTCGAGAACTTCACCACTCCTCCCCTTAACCAGGTGATGAAAAAGAATGCATTGTTCACGCTGATGAGACATACAGCCTCAGCATTTCCCAGAGCAGAAGCGTTGGATAGAGGAAAGAAAATCAACGATAGAAGACAGAGCTAAGTGACAAATGTTTAAAAGGAAATAAGAACATTGTAATTGAACTTACCAGTGAATCAGTTGTTGATCTACAGAGAAAGGATAAAGGAAAAGAAAAAGCGACATTATCATACAAGGGAATATTGTGCAGATAGAATTACCAATAAGAGAGATAAAAGAGATACAAAAAGAAGCCTAATATAGGGGGCACAGTAGAAGAAGTTTATTCCAAAACTGTGAAGAAAGAAAGCAGATAAGAAGAATTTTAAGAATAGAGAGACACAAAAGGACAAGTAAGTAGAGAATCAAACTAGTAAATATAGTAAGAGAAATATAAGAAAGAATAGTAAAATAAAAATAAGAAATATCTTGTGTTATAGGTAGAGTATCCACTTGAGTACATAGAGTTAAGAAGAAGAAGAACACAAAAGTGACGGAAGAGGAGCAAAGATCTTGGAACTAAGGGTAGGTAAGATTAGTTAGGATACAGTAGTTTTAGATAGAATACGTTGATAGATAATTCTTGTGTTTACGTTCCAGGTTCTAGAGAAGAACATACAGTCTGCGGGTCGGACTAAAAGAAAATAGAAGAACCAGACAGAAAAAGTTTCAAGGACCAGTTTCTTCTTGTTTATTGTTTATCCACTCCCCTTTCCCCCCGGGGGGTGGTCTGGAGTCCAGATAATTTCTAGAGCATCCTTGGGAGGGAGTTGGGAATTAGCGTCTCTGTTCCTGTGCAAGTTCTTGGTAAGGAAATATATATTGTGTGTGTATATATATATATATATTCACTGAAAAAACCATAGGTTATAGACCATATATAGTTAGGAATTAGCATTTACAAAACCTTAATTTACTCGCACAAAACCATAGAAATTCGCATATATAGTTAGTTGCAATAACTATATATCGCGCATCCGCAATCCACTGCTGATGATGTCACATATTACATCATTCATGACATGGTCAGTGACATCACTGATGACATCACTGATGACAACATCCAGTGACTGTATGTTTCTGTAAAGTTAAAATATGTCTTACATATTGAAGAATGAGTGGATGTATAAGTGTCTGGATGAAGGATTAAGTAGGTGCATGACTGACTGTATGAAAGAGTGATTAAATGTGTTTCACTGAGTGCATGGGTTAGTGACTAAACTGTCTTAATTTGTGCATCATTATGTCTGTTGTTCTGTAAACTGCTGCATGTGTTAATCAGTAGCTATATGAGTAACTATATGGGTTATTGATTGGTTGCCCAAGTATTTGTATGGGAGACTGAGTTTGTGTGTGGGTGGCTGGGAGGTGTATGACTCTGTGCATAGATGTGTGAGCAGTTGATTCACTAGATGTATGGGTTCAAACGTGCATGTGGAAACAGCTGTATGGGCAGTTGACTGTGTGCATGAGTGTATTGGTGAGTGAATGGATATCTCAGTGCTACATGTCAAAGTAAGTACATATGTAAAACACAGTACATGTGAGAGTTGACATATATAAATAACTGAGCATAAGAGCCAGTGAATGTGAGAGTGGCTTTATGAATCATTGTGAACTTGTATCAGAGATTGTATAGGAGAGTAAATATGTGTTAGTATATGTTTGAATAAGTAAGGTGTGTATAACTGTATAGTTGAGGAAATGGAGGAGTGATTGATTCTTTTCATGACTGACTAGATGTGTGAGTAACTCCATGGATGAGTGACAATCTGTGAGTGTCTGTTTACACTGATTGTATATTAGAGTCTGAAGAGGTTCATCGTATTATCACATGAATGATATTATCAGTGATGTGATCAGTAATGTCAAATGAGATGTCATCAGTGATGTCATTTGAGATGTCATCAGTGATGTCATTTGAGATGTCATCAGTGATGTCATTTAAGATGTCATCAGTGATGTCATCAGTGATGTCACTGACCATGTCATGAATGATGTAATATGTGACATCATCAGCAGTGGATTGCGGGTGCGCGATATATAGTTATTGCAACTAACTATATATGCGAATTTCTATGGTTTTGTGCGAGTAAATTAAGGTTTTGTAAATGCTAATTCCTAACTATATAAGGTCTATAACCTATGGTTTTTTCAGTGAATTTCAATGGTTTTTTAATAGCAAATATGAAAAGCTTTAAAATGTCAAGTACGTGGTAGGTAAAAACATTTTCGTGTCTATGCACGCTGATGTGCTTTGAACGCTGCCCCCCCCTTTTTTTTCTTTTAGGAGTATTCTCTCTTTGCAGATAGTGAAGGGTAGGTAACGCAGGCCTTTGCCCCCGTTGTAATCCGTCGTGTCTGCTTCTCTCTCCATTTGATTGATTGTTATCCAAGCATTTACTGTTTTAGAATTGGATCTCTTTGCTTCTTTCTCTAATAACAAACAAGCAGAGGGTCGCAATACTCTGTTTAGTCTTTGCAGATAGTGAAAAATCGTTTTAAAAAACAAAAGGAATCGAGCAAAATCAGTAGGCCACTAATGGGATCTCTTTTTGACCTCGCTAAAATAGAAACATTAGGAACAACCCCTCATGAGAAATACGAAACTAGTGAGATGAACTGAGCTCGACGCCATGATGGCTGCAAGACAGCTCGGCTCCGCCACCCACCCAGGCCAAATTCTATAAGTTCCGGCGGAGCCCCAACTTGAACAGGTAGAGAAGAACTTGTCGCGTAATGCGTCATATGACGCGTCGAGTTAGCGCAACCGGAAGTACTCCGGTGCGCAAGGCGCAGCTTCCCGGAAGCGATCCAGAGCGCGGCGCGCAGCACGTAACATAAGCATAACAGGTCATGTGACTTGTTAATAAAACTTTTCATTGGTTCATTTTACTTTTGTTATTCTAATGATGAAAGGCTTGGTCATAATAACGCTTTTCATTGCTTTCGAACATTTTTTTTTCTTAAACATATATGTTATAATGTTCCAGGCTGATGTATTTTCCCGGGAACTTTACAACTGTCCTGCAAGTAAAATATTCCTATTTCGAGAAAAAGGTCATTTCTTCGACCCATGAGGGAGCCGTTGAGAAAAAGAGGCTCGGCCTGCTGTCTTAGTCGCCGATAAGCCTGAATATCAGATTCTTATCGATCACTTTATGTTGCAGGAGTAGAAAACACAACAGCCCTTGACCATTTATCTTTACTGCGTTCCTGCGTATTATGCCTTTTAACCGTCATGTAATTGGACTGCTTTATTTCACTTGCCTTTTACTGATTCGAAAACAGTGGCTATTATTCAAAACTTTTCCAATGTAAGTACTACTACCATGTTTTATTTTAAAAACCTTTATTGTGAAAATGTCAGTATACAAATGCGGGCCTATAACCACGTGGGCCGGCCACGGAGCAAACTGGAATCGTATATGATGAGGGGACATTTACACTGTAGAACAACGTAACGTGCGACCCATTAGGTTGCAAAAACTAAGGTGTCTAACATTTGTGGAATCGGTGGATGCACATTTTATAATTAAAGTACAACAGGGCCAGTTACAATAAAATTATCTAGATATACATTTGCGGGCAAGTACCATGGGTGACGTTAAATCGAACTTTCAATAGTACAGTAATCAATAACACATCAGAACTTAATATCAATAGAGATGTCCAAATGTTCAATCAATACTCGTCCCCGCCCGCCATGTGCTTCAAAACTGCATACGTATCTCGTGATATCAAGGTTGGGCAACCAGTACACAACAAGGAGTTACGAGTCCCATTTATACCGGCGCCATTTTGGGCGAGGCCGGACAGGTCAAGGATATGGTAAAAATGTCTCCACCAAGCAGCGACTATGATGATGTTCATGAGCTCTATTGATTAGAATAACACTCCTCTCTCCACATGAAATTAATTTGACGCAAGTTAAACAGGTCATTTTCATTTGTCCAAAGTTCTTCTGAAGATTTAGAACCGTTTCCCAGACCTCTGATTCTGTCACTGCCACTTCATTGGTGGATGTACTGGCAGGTCGGGGATTATCCACCAAATCAAACTGCAGATGAGATGCCTTCACCTGGGGAGGCGGAAGAGGTCCGCTTACGCCGCCTCTTCCCCCCTTCCCCCCCCCCGGGCACAGCATGCCGTCTTTCGGTGCAGCATTGTAGGATGGCCACACCAGTGCAGCAACTTGCTGGACACCACCTCGGTGCCATCCGGATCTCGGCGCGTTCGAGTCACTGTACCGCAAGAGCGGGAGAAACTCAACTGGACACGCCGTCTTTCGGCGCAGCATTGTAGGATGGCCACACCAGTGCGGCAACTTGCTGGTCACCACCTCGGTGCCATCCGGATCTCGGCGCGTTGTGCTGCCTTCGGCCTACTGTAGCAGCAAGTGCGGGCGCAACTCGACTGGACGGCATGTGAAACGCTAAGGGGCGCCGCACTGCAGATGAGGTGCCTCCACCTGGGGAGGCGGAAGAGGGCCGTTCGCGCCGCCTCCCCCCGGGCACCCCACGCCGTCTTTCGGCGCAGCATTGTAGGATGGCCACACCAGTGCAACTTGCTGGACACCAACTCGGTGCCATCCGGATCTCGGCGCGTTGTGCTGCCTTCGGCCTATTCGCACATCGGTCCGCTACTGACGCCGCCTCATGGGCCAATGGATTTTGTACGCTTTTTTAGCGCAAAGCCGCATAACAGGTCATGTGACTTGTTTATAAAACTTTTCATTGGTTCATTTTACTTTTGGTTTCCTAATGATGGAAGGCTTGATCATATGACCTAAAAATAACACTTTTCATTGGATTAAAACATTTTTTTTTCCCAAACGATGAAAGACCCACCTTTTTTTTCCTCACTCGGCAATCAAAAAAGATTCCGTTAGATGACAACAGAGGGGACAGGCAACAAGAACGATCACTTAAAAAAGGGGAGGGCAAGTTCTTCCCTACCGGGTCACGTTGGGGCTCCACCAGCACTCATCGAATTGATAGTCTACAGTGTTTCTGGATGTTTCAGACTGAAGCTGGCGTCAGCATGAGAGCACCACCATCTCGTAGCTCCGTCGTGGCCATTCCGCAAGCAATCATGGCAGCCGCTCCCCACCGGAAGCCTGCGGGAGTCCGGGGCCCCCAAGACTTTTGTAGAATCTTCAAGGCTGAGGGGACGCTTTCGAGAATGGAGCCCAAGCCCTAGCAGACAAGCGTCCGAGTTCCAAGGTGTCCCAGGGCCATTTTAGTGGACCAGGCCCAAATCCGAAGAGCCGACCGCCATTTTAAGAGTCCTGTGGCAGCCGCCTATCGCTGCACCGCAAGAGTAGGCGCAACTCAACTACATGGTGAGCGAGACGCTGTAGCCGCAAGAGCGGGCGATAAACAGCTGAATGGCGGATGAGGCACAGTGTAGCAAAAGCGGGCGGAATGGCAACTGAAACGGTAAAGGGGCGCCCCACTACAGCAAACGAGCCTCCACCTGGGGAGGCCCGTTCACGCCACCTCCCCCCTTCCCCCCGGGGCGCCCCACGCCGTTTTTCAGAGCAGCATTGTAGGATACCAAAACCAGTGCGACAACTTACTGGACATCACCTGGGTGCCATCCACATCTCAGCGCGTTCTGCTGCCTTGGGACTATTCGCACAACAGACCGCTACTGACGAGGCCTCCCCCCCCCCGGGGCGCCCCACGCCGTTTTTCGGAGCAGCATTGTAGGATACCAAAACCAGTGCGGCACCCAGGTGACATCACCTGGGTGCCGTCCAGAACTCAGCACGTTGTGCTGCCTTGGGACTATTCGCACAAAAGAGAGCTACTGACCATTGTTGCTTCTGTTTTAAAAATTTTTTTTAAATGTGTTTACTGTTTTTGTTGCGTTCTATATATTTATAAGTTATTAAAGTTTTATAATCCTACTACTTTGTTGGAGTGCTATATATTTTTAATGTGACACATAATTGTAAAAACTTTGATGTACAAAGAGGCATCCCTGGAATCTTCCGCTTCAGGCTCGGTCCCACACACCCTCACAGTGAGAATCCCCTCCCCAATCACAATACAGGATGGTTATCAGATAGTAGGAACGCGTGTGGTGTGACGGATCTCATCGGGTGGGGGCCTTGATCTACTGTAACTCCTTTGAAGAGGGGTGATTCTTTACAGTTGAGGCCATAAACTACATCCGCAGGGCTACGTGATAGCCTGGGACCGGCCTGGACAATCAGACACAAAGGAAGAGGAATGTCAGAGGGTGCGGTAGTGAATAGGGTGAAAGGGTGGTGTCGGGCGGGCACAGGGTGTGATTCTCAGGGAAGAGCAGTGCAGATGGGGGGAGGTTTATGGCCCATGCATAAGACAGAGAGCGGGGGTGACCAGTGCGTGGGGGAGATGCTTGCGAGGGTGGTGAGCCATGCTGAGGATCGGTGGCGTGCAGAGAGTAGGTCTGGTCAAGGCATCTAAAATGGCTGCCGTTCACGACAAAAGTGTGGCATTGGAAAAAAAGCAAGATGGCGCAGACAATGTTTATCAATATGAATTAATTTATAACAATTATTTTTAACAATATATTTTCTCGAAGTGTCAAAATGGCGGTCAACACTTCCTGATTTCCTTCGAATCGAACGTTAACAGACGTCACGCAGCAAAAAAAAAAAAAAAAAACGCTCACGCGCAGCCGCTGGAAGACAAGTATCAACATATATAAGCCTCCTCAGCCACCCTCAGAAAACATAGGGGGTCAAGATACATCTCCCATACCCCCTTATACCCATTTCTCACATTGTTTTTCCTCCATCTTGTAATTTAATTAAATCATAACACAAAATGGTCAATTCCCGTTTCGCGTCCCGGTTCGCGAACCGGAAAGCGCTTCTGCCGCAAAAAAATCAATATTTTTTTATTTGCCCCACGGGACCCTTTAATAACCCCAACATCATTCCTAGGGGGTCAAGAAGGGTCTACCTTGCCCCCTTTCATTAAATTCCCCCTTCGTTTTTCTCCTCCTCTTGTCTCTCGATCCTACCGAGAGACAAGATGGCGGCTGCTCCGGACTGTTTAGAATGTTGACAGACACCGGAGAGCCAATCAGCTTCGCTACGCAAAGTTCCGTTACGCGAAAAGTTCGCGAACTGGAGCGCTATCCGGGACGCTGTCACAGATATATCTGTTTTTTTAAACGTTAATTTCTCAAAATCCACTGGAGCACATATATTGATACCCAGCAAAGGTACATCGGGCTAACAGTCCCTACAATTTTGCCAAGTTTCGTGTAAATCCATTCAGCCGTTCGAGCTAAAAGTGAGGCCAAACGCCCGATGGAAAAATGAATGGGAAAAACGCGTTTTGGGACCCCCCTTTTTTCTTGGCCCCCCCTTGATGAAACCCCCCCCAAATTTTCAGGGGCTGCTCAGAAACAAACTGTGCCATTTTCCTGAAAATATCAGCCGATTCCGTCCACAAACGCCAAAGTTATTAGACATAGAATTTTCAAAAGTTACATAGAGAAAAAATCCTAACTATATATATATTCAATGAAAAAACCATAGGTTATAGACCATATATAGTTAGGAATTCGCATTTACAAAACCTTATTTTACTCGCACAAAACCATTGAAATTCCATATATAGTTAGTTGCACTAACTATATATCGCGCACCCGCAATCCACTGCTGATGATGTCACATATTACATCATTCATGACATGGTCAGTGACATCACTGATGACATCACTGATGACATCTCAAATGACATCACTGATGACATCACTGATGACAACATCCAGTGACTGTATGTTTCTGTAAAGTTAAAATATGTCTTACATATTGAAGAATGAGTGGATGTATAAGTGTCTGGATGAAGGATTTAGTAGGTGCATGACAGACTGTATGAGTGAGTGATTAAATGTGTCTCACTGAGTGCATGGGTTAGTGACTAAACTGTCTTAATTTGTGCATCATTATGTCTGTTGTTCTGTAAACTGTTGCATGTGTTGATCAGTAGCTATATGAGTAACTATATGGGTTATTGATTGGTTGCCCAAGTATTTGTATGGGAGACTGAGTGTGTGTGTGGGTGGCTGGGAGGTGTATGACTCTGTGCATAGATGTGTGAGCAGTTGATTCACTAGATGTATGGGCTCAAGAGTGCATGTGGAAACAGCTGTATGGGTGGTTGACTGTGTGCATGAGTATATTGGTGAGTGAATGGATATCTCAGTGCTACATGTCAAAGTAAGTACATATGTAAAACACAATACATGTGAGAGTTGAGATATATAAATAACTGAACATAAGAGCCAGTGAATGTGTGAGTGGCTGTATCGATCACTGTGAGCTTGTATCAGGGATTATATAAGAGAGTAAATATGTGTTATTATATGTTTCAATAAGTAAGATGTGTATAACTGTATAGTTGAGGAAATGGAGGTGTGATTGATTCTTTGCATGACTGACTAGGTGTGTGAGTAACTCCATGGATGAGTGACAGTCTGTGAGTGTCTGTTTACACTGATTGTATCTAAGGTTATATTAGAGTCTGAAGAGGTTCATCGTATTATCACATGAATGATATCATCAGTGATGTGATCAGTAATGTCAAATGAGATGTCATCAGTGATGTCATCAGTGATGTCATCAGTGATGTCATTTGAGATGTCATCAGTGATGTCATCAGTGATGTCACTGACCATGTCATGAATGATGTAATATGTGACATCATCAGCAGTGGATTGCGGGTGCGCGATATATAGTTAGTGCAACTAACTATATATGGAATTTCAATGGTTTTGTGCGAGTAAAATAAGGTTTTGTAAATGCGAATTCCTAACTATATATGGTCTATAACCTATGGTTTTTTCATTGAATTTCAATGGTTTTTTAAAAGCAAATTCCTAACTATATATGGTCTATAACCTATGGTTTTTTCAGTGAATTTCATTGGTTTTTTAAAAGCTAACATCTGTAGCTGTAAAATGTATTATTCTTTAAATCCCAAAATATATATAGATATTTATTGATAATTTTTTTTAAATATTTTTTTCTTCGCTTCTAGTTCGCGAACCGGGAAGCTTTCCGTTAGCTCATCTTGATGCCGCGATCTAGTCCGCGAACCGGTCAACGTTACGTTAGCGGAACAGTGACGCGTCGCGGAAGCGCGACATATCACGTTATCGCGTAATGCGTCTAATGACGCGTCGCGTTAGCGCTCCCGGAAGTGCTCCGGACCGCGAACCGGAAGCGATCTGGGACGCGGCGCGCGCCGCGTAACGTAAGCGGAACAGGTCATGTGACTTGTTTATCAAACTTCTCATTGGTTCATTTCACTTTTGGTTTCCAAATGATGTATGACTAGGTCATGTGACCTAAAAATAACACTTTTCATTGGCTCAGAACTTTTGTTTTCCCCAAATCATGTAATCCCCTCCTTATTTCCTCACTCTGACTTTCATCTTGGTGAGAGAAAGACCATTTATCTGAAGATCCACAATGGCTTCCATTCTTGCTGCAGCTGGTGCACCCCCACCACCACCTCCACCTCCTCATAAGAAGAGAGGACCACCTAGTCAAATTCTGACTAACAGAGAGGAGGAAGATGAGGAAGAAGAAGAAGAGGAGAGAGAGGAACAACAATTTGTTGATGAGTTGCCCCGGGTTTCTAAACGAAAATCCAGTTTTATCTGGCAGTTTTTCACCATCCCTCCTGGAACAAAGAAAGTGAATGCAAAATATGCCACCTGCCTCATCTGTGACTACAGATTGTCGAGAGGCACAGAAAAGAAGTACAGTATGGGGAACTATACAATGCATCGTCACATGAGCAGGTGGCATCCCAATAACTACAGCCGGGCTGAATTAAGGGATCTTGTAGACAATCCGACGGCAACTCCTGTGGCAAGATCTACATCCACATTGTCTTTGACGGGAAGAGAGGCACAAGAGACTGTGCCAAACATCCAACCTAACTTTCAGCACATAAAGTTAACTTGTGTTTACTGTGGTGAAATGCTGTCCTATGGCAACATGAGCATCAACCTCATGAACATTGCATATGAAAATCATAAATGCCCTAATGCACCCAAAAAGTAATTTTCGTTTTTTTGCTCCAGTTGAGCCGTTTTGAAAGCCTGTTTTTTGTTGTCTCCCCTCCATAAAAAAAACAAAAAAAACATAAAACAGTTCTAAAAATACAAAAAAATCAAAAAATGTTCAAAAAATAAAAAAAAAATATAAAACAACAAAAACAAAAAAAAACAGTTCTTTTCAGAACTACCCCCCCTATCAAACAAAATTGCTAGAATGTTTATCACTCTGGCAAGCTCTATTTCTTTTGGTTCGCTTCAAGTTCGCTGACCGGTTCGCGAACTTTAAGCGAACTAAAAAAATATTTTTTTAAAAAAAAGAAGAGTTAGTATAAGGGAAGTAAACAGAGAATAATGTAAAAAGAAAGACAGCTAGAGAGAGTAAATGAGAGATAGTGTCAATGACATCATCAGCAGTGCATTGCGGGTAAAAAGAGTGGAAAACATTTACCTTATAATTCTTGTTACCTTTTTAAAATATTTTTTCATACTTTCAATCTGTAAAACAAAGAACAAACATTTCAAAAAATATTAAAACATGTATTTAAAAATTAGAAAAGACAAGGGAAAAGGTTCAAAAACAAACAGTTTTTCAACAACTTTAACATTTACAGAAGTCTCTGCTTTTCTACGTCCCCTACACAATCCTAAAGATATATATTCGAAAGAAACTGTATCTTGATGTTGCTGAACTGAGGCCTATTTTGCAACATGATGTTTTTCTTGCACTGCTAATGTCTCACAATAGTGATCCAATAGCAGCGCAAAAAAGATGTAAAGCCATCATAAAATTGTGTCTAACATTGTAAATGATTGTTTTAGGATGCAAATAAGATGTGTGCTTTCAAGAGCTTTCTTTGTGGTGAGGCCTCTTTTTTTTTTAAAAAAAAAAACACTACCCAGAAGTACAGCACTCTAAGCATTAAAATTGATATTTACAGAACTCAGCTTACCCATATGTACCACACATTTCTAAATGTATATCATAAGGACAAAAAGCATAACATTAATTATACATGTTAAATGGTTTATTTTTGCTGTTCTCAGAATGTATCAAATTTCACTTAAATCAGTGACTTGAAGGTATTCATCATGTAACAGCGGGGAAAAAAAAACACAATCAAAATGACTGTGTTTAAAAAACCCATACAACCTAATAAATCTGATTTCAAAACTTCTTAAAATTAACTTACTTTCAATGACGTCAAACGATCTCCTATAAACAGCATCCACTCTGTTGTGCTTTAAATATTTTCAGCCCGCCACTTTCTGAAAGAAAACCTCCATCGATACGTGAAATATGTTACATAGAAAAAAAACTTCTCTCATTATATCACATGTTTCCACTAGGCCAAATCATGTTGCCGCGATTCGCAAATCTTGTAATTCTTCCAATCAAATCCCGACATTTTCTATTTTCGCAACTTTCAAAAATAAAATATTTGAGATTATTTTCACAATCCTGGACTACTAATATCTTACTCTTCTTTGTCACTCATGTTCTCCTTTTCCTATGACACTGATACTGCTTACTATGAAGCAGACTTACTTGCATCAGGTTTATATAGTTGGATTTTTAATCGAGACAGCATTGCAGACTTACATTCCCTCTACTTAAAATTTTGGTTTTAAAAACACCAGGTAAGAATTTTTAAGGTCAAACGGCAATTTTTTTTTGAACGTTACAACAGAATCATTACAGAATGACCAGCCGTTTCCAGACTTTAAGTAAGCTGTATAATGTCCTGATGTTGTTGATGGACCATCGTGATAGATAATTGCTACAGTAACAAAAGTCCTCCCTGATATTGACAGCTGAGAAGCCACAAAATTTTTTATTAAAGTTGACAATTTTGATCCATCAGGCCTACATCGTTGCATCATTAAAATGACATACTGGCCATATCTACGTATAAATAATGTTGACATCATATCACATTTACATTGGCTACACTCCATGTTGTGATCCGCTGCATTTACTAGCTTATTAAAGGAGACTGATTTACTGTCTGGCAAAGTTAAATATATAAATCTTTCTGAGTCTACACTAGTAGTACTTGATACCATACAGTTCTCGCAGTCATGCTGCCATTGATAAGAAAGCCCAAACAGGTGATCTACATCTACACCCTCAACTTGCAATATATCAAGCATATACATTAAAAACTCCTGACAATCTTGCTGATTATTTTCAGAGAAGTCTGTTTGACCTGAACATTCATCTAACAGATAACGAACTTCAGACACACTTTCTACTTTTGTTCGATCAGTGCTACATTTCTCGAAAACAGAATTCAACAAACAGCATAAAATTTGTTCAGAATTCAACAGAATCTGTTCTTTTAAACTCTCTAGTGAAAAGAGAACATTAACCACTACATTTGCATAGCAGTTGACACCAGAACTGTTTTCAAATTGAAAACCAACAACATCTTCAACAGAATCCACTTTCTTTCTGCTAACAATTTTCGGTTCATTGACTTTTAGTCTTTTTGCAACAACCTCCCTACTATTACTGCTATTTCTACGTTTGCGGCCTACCACACGTTTCTCAAACAAAGGATATTGAGGCAAATGTGGCGCATACTCTCTTCTTAACCTATTGTATTCCTTAACACAATCTAGATCCGCACAAATGTTTGTGACATCACAGTCAATCAAGTACAATCCCGATAAAGTTCTAACTCGTGACAATGCCACATATGCCATACCCTCCTTGAACACAGAACTGCCAATATTCACCAATGCACAGTCTACACTTAAACCTTGCGATTTATGGATTGTCACCGCATATGCCAAGCAAACAGGAAACTGTTTACGGCGAACATATAAATCTTTAACAAGCAAAAACCTAGCAGAACAACGACCAATTTGCTGTACTTCCTCAATGCCATCAAATTTAATTTTTAAAAATTCTATTCCATCTCTATTTCTGTATTTCTCAAAATCAACAACATTACCCATTGATCCATTTACCAGACCTCTTTCTACATGTAAATTCCTTCTCAAAATAATTCGGCAATTTAAACACACATTCAAAGTCTTTTCAAAACCCGCTGTTTTAGATATAGTCTTCTCTAATGAATCCAATTTTGATTTCAAATTGTCTGACAAAATAATTGTTGATCCCATATGCTCTAATTTGTCGATAGCTTCAAGTTTCACAATCTCTTGCTTTTCTAAATTCAACATTTTGTTGTTGAAGATGGCACATTCTGCAAGAGTTGGCATGAGACATATCCCGGATTTCTTCTCAGTAATTTTCTGAAAAATATTCTCAGGCACAATCTCTTGTTTGGGATACAAATTTGACAGTAACCGTGCATTTAAAGCTTCTTTCCCATGCTCGGTCACTTTTCCAATTCTAATATCTTGTAGAATATTCTTGTAATCTTCATCCTTTGCCTGACGCATATTTTGATGCAGTTCTGCATAATTGAAGTTTAACCATATATTGACGTTGCCAATGCTCCCTAGGCACTTCCTGGTATCTTCATGCGTGAGTATTTTGAACACAGGTTGACCTTTTACTGGTGTCAGCTGTAGAAGATCTCCGAAAACAATAATGTGTTTCCCACCAAATAAGACATCATATTCAGTTTTAAGTACTTCTTGCATTCTCAAATGCACAAAGGCAAGCATGACATTGGAAACCATGCTTACTTCGTCAATGATAAGTAGTTTCATTTTCCTCAAAACTCTTGAAACTTCACAGCAAGCATCTCCAGATAACTTGTTGTATTGTAATTTGTTGTCATGCTCCACCGGCAGCATCAATAGACGATGCAAAGTAATACCTTTAATATTATGTGCTGCCAGTCCAGTAGGAGCGGTGACAACACAAGACAGCGATGACTCAGTCCTTTCCTGCAAATAACAAGAGATTGCTTTAATGAGGAAACTTTTTCCAGTTCCCGCTTCTCCACTCACGTACAGTCGGACAGGCTTCAACGACATACACGAGCACTCTTTCTTCTCATGACTTAATCCGTGCTCAATTTCCTTGGTAACTTCATCATATATTTTCCTCTGCTCAACGTTGAGTTGTTTTTCCAAGTCTTGTAAGTTAACTGAATCCTCCTGAGCATGTGCCATGGCTCTTTCTACTTCATTCATAGCAGTGGCAGCTTCATTTTCGATAATAGGTCCTCCAAGTGGATCTTGACTCAATGAAACAGAACTCTGACTGTCCTGAGAACTGTCTCTGGCAATCTCGGCTGCAATCGTTGCTTCCTGCTCAATTTCCAAAGTTAGCATTTCTTGATATTTAGAAAAAGCAGGACATTCTATGGACTCCTTGGCTGCATTGAAAGAGTCTTCGTAACAGAGGAAATCTCCAAGCAGTTCCTCTTCTGCACGCCAAGGCTTGAAAAGTTGCAAAAGTGCTAAATAGAAAAACTCCTTTTTTTCTGGAGATTCGCCACTTAATTTTCGATGGTTTACTAATTGGCATTTTCTTTGCTTGACCAGGCATCCCTCACTTCCAATTACAGCATACACTCCTTTCTCAATATCTTCTTTGATGTTCCTCTTGAATATATAATTTTGGAGAACCTCATATAGACAAACATTCTCAAGGTGACTGCTTCGATTTGGATAATATGTATCCAACATGTTGGTCTTCAAAATGTCGGTACTGTTTGGTTCCTTTTCTGCCAAATACTCAATTTCCCGAACAGGTTTTAGAACTCGATTTCGCGTTGCAGCAAGACCAAGACTCGCCCAAACGAGACTCCTGGATTTGGCATAGAGACTTGCTGAAGACAATCGATCAGAACATTCGTAAGCTCCGATTTCTCGATGCGACAACATCTTCAGACTGAAACTGTACAACTTCTTGCTGAGGCTCTTTTCATGGGAAATGTCCTCCCACATATCCTTCAGTTCAGTCTTTTCTTTTTTGGTGATGTAAGATGTCACATACCGAGCCACAGCCATACAGTTGTCAGCCACAAACTGTATATCCATGTTGGCATTCCACATGGACAAAATCACTGGGTTGTAGTCATTGATGTACTTGGACTCTTCGTTCCTTTTCAAATTGTATGTATTCTTGGGTGATTTCCTCGTCACATTATGTCGCAGCGAAGACATCAAACTGTTCACTCTTCCTTTAGAAATCACCGGTCGTGGAAAGTTGAAACGACATTTGGTGTAGAACTTGTCCTTGTTTCTGAATTTACGACGACAGTACTTTCCACAACGATGGCTTTGGAAACGTAGAACTTGTTCTCTTAGACTTTTCTTCTCCGTTGCGTTTGGAACAGCACACGTAGAATACTGTTCGATGAAATTCATCACTAAGTCATCCGGATCTGTTCCAAATTTAGGTGCATCCTTGATCCACAGCAACATATGTATATGAGGGGCACCTCTTGCTTGATACTCCTTTCTCCAGAAGAAATCCAACACCTCTCCAAGAGGTGGATTCTTTTTATTTGTGATGAAAGACATCATAGCTTCAAATCTATGATTGAAGTACCTGCATACATTCACAGGATCCAAAGAACACAGTTCTCCAGGTGTCTTGAATTCAATGTTTTCAATATTTCCATTTGCCTCTCGTAGAAATTCAAGTAAGTCATCCCAGCCATACTCGGCACAGCTCAGAGTGAGGAACCATGTCGGAGTTCCTAAGTTCCTCAGCATACATTTTAAATCACCATGACGACGGTACCAGTACTCATTAGTACCACGCTGACACGCCATGAGATTAATTAAGTGAGAATCCAAAATACTGTCTTGGACATTGACTTTATGCATAAAGTCACTTGCCGAGATGTTTCGCATCTGTATACCACTTTTTAAGATGTGGTTCACTGCATATGACAGTCCAGACAGATCGCTTTCAAACAGGAGATGAAACAAATAGGGAATGCATTGCCGAAACCTAGGATCTTCTGCATACAATCGTAAAGTCCGGTATTCAGACGCAGGAATTTCACGAGGTCGCTCATCATATCTTCCTCCTTGACCTGTGGGAAATAGCTGTGGGAAACACCGAGCTTCCAAACTTTCCTCCCAAACACTAATGGGACTCCCTTTGGCTTGTTTCATTTGAAACAACTCAATAGCATTCCCCATGACTTCCTTGGAATGCAAAGGATGAACACTATAATGTTCATATATTTCTTCACTTTTAGAGGCCTCTACTTTCTCAATTTGGCCAGCACACAAATCGCTATCCTCTTCATCACTTACTTCCTCTTCTGCAACATATACATTCTTATAGTACTTATTATTTTTCTTCAAATACACTGTTGCCTTTTTGACTTTCCTAACATCCACTAAATCTTGCCATATTTTCTTATTCTTTGTCGGAACCCCATTAACCAAGATAACCAGAGGTTCCTCTTCCACTTTTTCTATTCCAATTGTGTTAATGTTTTTGTTCAAATCTAGAGGCAAATAAACAACTCTTCCCTTTAATCCTCTCTGTAAATCTGCTGGAGGCAACTTCCCTGTCTTTGGCTCCATTCTTACAATAGCCTGAAAGGGATGGATACTTTGAATCAAAATAGATTCATAAGTATTTAAATCCTTCAATTCAGAAGGAATCTCAACCAATTCCAGATTATTATGAACTGCCCTAGCAGGCATCTGGTTTTGGTTTAATTTATTACAACAATAAGTACACACACGTTGATCCGATCCCAAATCAAAATAATTTTCTACCATCAAGTATGTGGCTAAATCCTTCCATTCACTATTATTTTCCCTTTCACTTTTTGCATATAAATCCACTACCTTAGTCTGATTCTTATAATAAGTGCGTCGACAACATACACAAGTGAAATTAGGCTTCTCACTTGATTTCATCTGAAACGTGGCAATTTCCTTCTGAAAATTATCTGTACTGGAAACCTGTACATTATCTTCCACATTACCCTCTACTTCAGGGTCAATTTGAACATTCTCATCTTTACTACCAAAGTAACGAAACTCAATTTCTTCACAAAGATTCTTCACATCTATTTCAGAACCATGCAAAAGAGCAGCACATAACTGTTTAAGCATAATTGCTGGACTCTTAGCATAATACAACATTCTCACTAATTTTCTCACTTTATTATGATGCACTGCTAGCATCCTGAAATGATGAAAAACACTCTGGCATACTCTCCTGGAAAGACAAGCCAGTGAATGACCACGCAAACCTGTCATTTGTCTCACTCTGCAAGGATCTAAATCTTGCAACAACTTCATTTTCTGCTTCAAACTTTTCTTATTAAATGTCCGTATAAAATCACAAAGCAAATTGATGGAAACCTGTCGCACACTGCAAATAGAACTACACTTCCAAATGTACACAGGACCCTTAGGACGTCTTCCTAAAACCTCATCACTTAGCGCCTCTTCTGTCTCTGTTGTCACAAGTTGTTCTTTTTCAACTGGACAACCATCCTTCACTTCATAAGCTCGACCACTTATGTCAACTGCATGCACCAAATCATTATCCTGAAAATAAGTCTCCTCATTAAAAAATGCCTCAGAACTTGAACTATGCATCCATTCTCCAGAAAAAACTTCACAAAAGTTAGTACGATTTACTACTCTCTTCCATCTACTTTTTGTTTTGAAATCAGAAATTACCTTGCTTAGTTTCCTAATTCTATTGATTACCAAAATAAACAACTTTCGCTTGATTTCAAAAGCATGATCAATAATTTTCTCTACATTTTTCTTCTTCCTATAAAATGCCGCTTTCTGTTTGCCTTTCTTTTTAATATTTTTCAATAAATTAACTAATATCCTATTACGGAACATTCGTTGTCGAATGTCCCTAAACTGTTGTTTCCTTCTACTATCATGCACAGAGTTATCTCTTCCTCTACCAGTAACATTTGTGATGTGTCTCTCCTTTCCATTTAAATAACTTTTGTTTTTGTGAACAGACACATTTTTTTGAGCAAAATTTTTTTTACTACAAATATTTCTTAAGAATGATTTCGTGCTCTTACCCGGACCTTTCTTGGTGTTTTGACAAGTATTTGGGGAAGAGGACTGCTGCAATAAAACATCATCCTGCTGTCTTTGACGTTTTCTAGCCTTTCGTATTCGACTTCTGGAAGGCATTTTCCAAACTATGAAAGAATCTGCAGTTGAATCTGTGAAAAAATATAATATAAAATGTTATTAACCACTATTACCAAACAGTAAATAAATAACAGTCATCTAAAACTTAATGCCGTACTAATTATTTAACATAGCAAATATTTTCCACCAGCACTGCATCACAAAAATGACACTCAATGGTACAAAACAGGCATACAACACTCATAAATCACTCCCTAATATTTTAAATCATTAATTCAGGATGACGATAAGATGTAGCCTATCTAAAGGTTTGTTTAGGCCCAGATCTTTGGACTGTGGTGAATGTGTGTCATTGATCCACATTCAGTCCATCACCTGTTTTGTTTATTTGAGGTGAGGCCAACACATGGTTGCAGATAAGATTTTCACTGAAAAAAAACCAAGGTAAAAAAACATGTGAAGGCCTACCAATGAAGTAAATCATTAAATGAAAACCAATACATTTCTGGAAATATGCACTACTAGTGCTTCATAAGATGTTTTGGGTCATATTTATAAGTTATTTGAGTATCTAGTATGCTATTTTACATTCTTCATGGTCCAAATTTATTGTAAATACGCTCCCACCTGCGGTTGGCAAATTTAGATTTTGATTATGGGAGTTAGATAGGCATGTTAATAATTTCCCAAAAATGGTATATAACCCCAAACAACCTTTGTAGCAAATGCTCTTAGCCATGTTATCCACCTCCCATTGGATAACATGGCTAAGAAGTGCTTGCAAATGTGATAAAAAAAGGCCTGCAATGCATGAATATCGCAGAAAAATCAGCGATATTCATGCATTTTCCAGCAAATGCTCTTAGCCATGTTATCCACTTCCTATTAAATAACATGGCTAAGAACTGCTCAGGGCCCCATGAGGAACGCTTTCCATTTAAAAAGGGAAAAATAACATCAAAGACACTAAAATGCCTTCTAAATATGAACCCAAACAACCTATGAAGCAATGTGGAAAGAACTGCCGCAATGCATGAATATAGCAGAAAAATCAGCGATATTCATGCATTTTCCAGCAAATGCTCTTAGCCATGTTATCCACTTCCAATTAAATAACATGGCTAAGAACTGCTCAGGGCCCCATGAGGAACGCTTTCCATTTAAAAAGGGAAAAATAACATCAAAGACACTAAAATGCCTTCTAAATATGAACCCAAACAACCTATGAAGCAATGTGAAAAAAAACGGCCACAATCCATGAATATAGCAGAAAAATCAGCGATATTCATGCATTTTCCAGCAAATGCTCTTAGCCATGTTATCCACTTCCTATTAAATAACATGGCTAAGAACTGCTCAGGGCCCCATGAGGAACGCTTTCCATTTAAAAAGGGAAAAATAACATCAAAGACACTAAAATGCCTTCTAAATATGAACCCAAACAACCTATGAAGCAATGTGAAAAAAAACGGCCACAATGCATGAATATAGCAGAAAAATCAGCGATATTCATGCATTTTCCAGCAAATGCTCTTAGCCATGTTATCCACTTCCTATTAAATAACATGGCTAAGAACTGCTCAGGGCCCCATGAGGAACGCTTTCCATTTAAAAAGGGAAAAATAACATCAAAGACACTAAAATGCCTTCTAAATATGAACCCAAACAACCTATGAAGCAATGTGAAAAAAAAACGGCCACAATCCATGAATATAGCAGAAAAATCAGCGATATTCATGCATTTTCCAGCAAATGCTCTTAGCCATGTTATCCACTTCCTATTAAATAACATGGCTAAGAACTGCTCAGGGCCCCATGAGGAACGCTTTCCATTTAAAAAGGGAAAAATAACATCAAAGACACTAAAATGCCTTCTAAATATGACCCCAAACAACCTATGAAGCTCTAACAGTACATATCCTGAAATTTAATTCATTTCAAAATTCGTTTTTAAACACAGCATATAAATCAATTGTATACCTGCATTCATGAAGAAATAACTAAAAATGTCCTTGAGACACATGAAAGTGTTTTCTGGAATGCCCTAGCACCATTTTTGGGACACTATTAACATGGCTAGGTAACTCCCATAATGAAAATCTAAATTTGCCAAGCACAAGTGGGAGCGTATTTACAAGACACTTGCCCCATGAGGAACACTTTACATTTTAAAAGGCGAACATAACATCTTAGACACTCAAATACCTTATAAATATGGCCCAAAACAACCTATGAAGCTCTAGCAGTAAATATCCAGAAATGTAATTGATTTCTGAAATCGTTTTTAAAAGCAACATATCTGTTTCAGCTTACATAACAGACCATGAAATGGCCTCCATGTATTACAATATCTTGTGTTACTGCATGCCAGAATGTTACACCAAATATGCCATTATAATTTCTCTATGAAACTAATTCTATTAGTATATAACTAGAGACAAAACCACATTTTAAAAACACAGCTTTCTTCATCATTTTCTCCTTAAATCATACTATTCTCTATCTAAATTAAATAAATCTTTTCTCACCTTAGCAAATATTTTTTGAGTTTTGAAAACAGTCTCAGAAATACACCAAATTGTCTTCAGCAGAAGAAAAAGGATGCACTCCAAAGGCTGCAGCTATTGAAAGCACAGAAATACAGATATTCTTTTCACATATCTATCATATTAGCCAATCATACCTCTTCCCTCACTTTTTTCAAATCAAAACCCTTCCCCCCTCTGCCCTGTCTGCCTTGTTTCCATAGCAACCACCTCCTGGAAGACCTCTCATGTTTGCAAATTCACACAACAATGTTTCAATTGAACTCTGAACTCTCAGTGCACCTGCGTATCCAGTGCAATCTTTCATTAATTGTTTCTTCCTTGACCATTCAAATTACATCTTTCAAAGAACACATCCATGCACCCTAACTTTCTGTTTTCAGAAATGGAAATGCACCAATCACTGCTAATGAATCATTAGCATTGTAAATCCACAGTTTTTTTTCTTTAGAAACTCCTACTGTTTCAACTGCCCTTTCATTACCACACTTCATCTGACTGCAGAACAACCTTCTTCAACCATGTTTAACGTCTGGATTGTTGGACATAGTTACATCCACTGGGCTCAAAGGTATGCTGAGAGCAGAAATTTACACAACCTCAATTTACAAGATGTGGAAATTAAGTGGTTGGGCCAAAGAGGATTAAAATGTCACCAATTGATACCATTGGTGAAAACCTTTATGCATTTGCCAAAACCTGACCTGTTAATAGTGCACTGTGGAGGTAATGATTTGGGCACTTTGACAGGGGTAGGTCTGGAAATGCTTTTAAAGGACACCTTTGAGCAATTAATGGCACTTTTTCCTCAAACTGCCTTGGTATATTCCAATATATGCCAAAGACAGAAATGGAGGTGGTCCAACCAATTTTGTCCACAAATTGAGAAAGCGAGGAAGCATGTAAACAAATCTGTTTCAGCTTACATGAGAGACCATGGAATGGGCTCTCTTTACAACAATAACTTGCGTTACTACATGCAAGATATCTACAGAGGAGATGGAGTTCACTTCTCAGATGAGGGCAACAGAATTTTCATTCTGAATTTAAGACTGTGCATTGGTACCTACTTATAAGTACCTAAATGTACCATAAACCCAAAAGCTCTTCTCAGAGCTACCCTACATCTGATCACTCACAATTATTATTTTTCTCTAACTTTTTTCACTAATTTTCCACAAAATTCGCTCCCCGGAGCGCTACCCGGTTCGCTAACCGAAAGCTAACCTCGCGGAATTTTTTAAAAAAAAGTTTTTTTTTCCGCACATATAAGCCTCCTCAGCCACGCTCAGAAAACCTAGGGGGTCAAGATAAGTCTAACATGACCCCTTCTACCCATTCTAAACATTATTTGCCCTCCATCTTGTATCTTAATGCGAACGAAACACAAAATGGTGGACTCCCGTAACGCTTAAGGTTCGCTAACCGGGCAGCTTCCCGGAAAGCGGTCCTAAAAAAAGGCGGGAAAGTAATTTACAGAAAAACGACTAGAGACACTCTCACCAAATATAGATTAGCTCATACTACATAACATTCCCTTCCATTCTCACAAATTTCATTGAAATTCCATTTAGCCATTTAGCCTGTAGACCTCTCCAAGTACCGTGAGGTAAATTACTTCACAAAACACATCTGAATTGTTGGAATTGACAACCAATGAAAATGTTACTTTCATTTTCTACTTTTATTACCTGACATTTAATTGGTTATATACCTGTATATATATAAAGGGAGAGAAGGAAACACAGCCATTTTGACTACTACTTCTTGTTGTACCTCCTATTTCAATAGCTTCAAAAAACTTCAACTTCTTTGTGAAGGTAAGTTATAATTTAATATATTGTGCACTATGACTTAATATAGTAGACTTTTTCTGCTAGATATACACTATCCCTCTGTAGTAGTAATGTATTTAGATAGACTTCTCTGTTATAGTTATCAATGGAGTAAGGCTTGTCTTGGTTAAATCACATACACTTTTTTATAGTCCTATTTCCACTCTCATACTATACACTGCCAAAAGATAAATTCACTGATAAAAACTGCCTATCTAAAATTAATCCCAACAGTGCCCTATCTCTACTAATATATATTTTTTTAATCCAAATTTCAGGCAAAATGGAAGGCGAGCAGCAAGTTTCTTTTGAGATGGACCTGGAAGAGAGCAGCCAGGAATTAATAGAACCAATTGACATGGAATTTATGGATGAAAGCTTGGATAATGAACTGCTGCAATGTGTCCAAGCAGTAGATGCCCTCCTTGCAAATGAGGACATTTTACAACCTCACAGATTGCAAAGAATATTTCAAGAAAATAATGACATTTCAGACACTGAAATGTTAGAAAGTTTAATAAATTATGAAAAAGAATCAAAATAAAAAAAACACTATAAAAAAAAAAAAAAAAAAACAAGAAAAACAACAAACAATTAACATACAGTACTAGAAAAGTCTTTCATTCTTTTATCCATAAAGTTCGCTGCCCAGAAAGCTATCCGGTTCGCGAACTTGGCGCTTACCACGCAAAAAAAAATTTTTTTTTTGGGACCCTCCTAGGCCCTTTTAAAACCTCCACATAAAACCTAGGGGGTCAACGAGGATCTACTATGCCCCCTTATGGTAATTTCCCCCTTTGTTTTGGCCTCCTCTTGTCTCTCGATCCTACCGAGAGACAAGATGGCGGCCGCTCCGGACTGTTTAGAATGTTGACAGACACCGGAGGGCCAATCAGCTTCTCATCGCAAAGTTCCGTTACGCGAAAGGTTCGCTAACCGGATAGCTGCCCGGAGCGCTGTTACAGATATATATCTTGATTTAAACGTTAATTTCTCAAAATCCACTGAAGCACATATATTGAGACCTAGCAAAGGCACATCGGGCTAACAGTCCCTACAATTTTGCCAAGTTTCGTGAAAATCCATTCAGCCGTTCGGGCTAAAAGTGAGTCCAACCGCCCTATGGAAATTAACATGGGAAAAAGGTGTTTTGGGACCCCCCTTTTTTCTCGGCCCCCCCTCCACAAAACCCCCCCAAATTTTCAAGGGCTGCTCAGAAACAAAATGTGCCATTTTCCTGAAAATTTCAGCCAATTCCGTCCACAAACGCCAAAGTTATTAGGCATAGAATTTTCAGAAATCCCATAGGGAAAAAATCCTAACTATATATACCTACTGGCGACCGCCAGTAGGTAATATATATATATATATATATATATATATATATATATATATATATATATATATATATATATATATATATATATATATATATATATATATATATATATATATATGTATATATATATATTACCTACTGGCGGTCGCCAGTAGGTATATATAGTTAGGATTTTTTCCCTATGGGATTTCTGAAAATTCTATGTCTAATAACTTTGGCGTTTGTGGACGGAATTGGCTGAAATTTTCAGGAAAATGGCACATTTTGTTTCTGAGCAGCCCTTGAAAATTTGGGGGGGTTTCATCAAGGGGGGCCCGAGAAAAAAGGGGGGTCCCAAAACGCGTTTTTCCCATGTTAATTTCCATAGGGCGGTTGGACTCACTTTTAGCCCGAACGGCTGAATGGATTTGCACGAAACTTGGCAAAATTGTAGGGACTGTTAGGCCGATGTGCCTTTGCTAGGTCTCAATATATGTGCTCCAGTGGATTTTGAGAAATTAACGTTTAAATCAAGATATATATCTGTAACAGCGGTCCGGGCAGCGATCCGGTTCGCGTACTTTTCGCTTATCGGAACTTTGCGCACGGAAAGCTGATTGGCTCTTCGGTGTTTGTCAACATTCTAAACAGTCCGGTGCAGCCGCCATCTTCTCTCTCGGTAGGATCGAGAGACAAGAGGAGGCCAAAACAAAGAGGGAAATTTCCATAAGGGGGCATAGTAGATCCTCCCTGACCCCCTAGGTTTTATGTGGTGTTTTTAAAAGGGCCCAGCAGGGTCCAAAAAAATATATATATTTTTTTTTTTCGCGATGAGCGTCTAGTACGCGAACCGGAAAGCGTTCTGGGCAGCGTACTATAAGGATAATAGAATGATACACTTTTCAAAGACTGTATGTTAATTGTTTGGTTTTTTTTCTTTTTTTTTTTTGTTGTCTTTATTTTTAAAGTTATTTTTGTTATTTTCATTGTTTTTCATACTTTATTAAATTTTCTAACATTTCATTGTCAGAAATGTCATAATTTATTATAGGGTGTAATTGTTTTTCATTTTCAAGCAAGTTGTCTACTGCTTCAACACATTGTAGAAGTTCGTGGTCTCTACTGTCATCCATAAAGTCATCAAGTTTGTCTTGGCTGCTCTCCTTCAGTTCAATCGAAAATGAAATTTGTTGTTCGCCTTCCATTTTGCCTGAAATTTTGAATAAGAAAATATATATTAGTAGAGATAGGGCACTGTTGGGATTAATTTTAGATAGTCATTTTTTATCAGTGAATTTATCTTTTGGCAGTGTATAGTATCAGAGTGGAAATAGGACTATAAAAAAGTGTATGTGATTTAACCAAGACAAGCCTAACTCCATTCATAACTATAACAGAGAAGTCTATCTAAATACATTACTACTACAGAGGGATAGTGTATACGTAGCAGAAAAATTCTATTATATTAAGTTATAGTGCACAATATATTTCGTTTTTAAAAATTATATCTTACCTTCACAAAGAAGTTGAAGTTTTTGGAAGCTATTAAAAGGTGTTGTACAACAAGAAGTAGTAGTCAAAATGGCTGTGTTTTCTTCTCTTCCTTTATATATATTCAAGTATATAACCAATCAAATGTCAGGTAATAAAAGTAGAAAATGAAAGTAACATTTTCATTGGTTGTCAATTCCAACAGTTCAGATGTGTTTTGTGAAGTAATTTACCTCACGGTATTTGGAGAGGTCTAAAGGCTAAATGGCTAAATGAAATTTCAATCAAATTTGTGAGAATGAAAGGGATTGTTATGTAGTATGAGCTAATTTATATTTGGTGAGAGTGTCTCTAGTCGTTTTTCTGTAAATTACTTTCCCGCCTTTTTTTTGGACCGCTTCCCGGATAGCGGTCCGGTCCGCGTACTTGGAGCGTAACGGGAGTCCACCATTTTGTGTTACGGTCGAATCAAGGTATAAAATGGAGGGTAAATAATGTTCTGAATGGGTAGAAGGGGGCATGGTACAAGTATTTTGCCCCCCTACGTTTTCTGAGGGTGGCTGAGGAGGACTATATTTGCGAAGAAAAAACTTTTTTTTGAAATTTTGCGCGGTTAGCTTCCAGTTCGCGTACCGGATAGCGCTCTTTAAGCGTAGTTTGTTGAAAATTACAGAAAAAAGTTAGAAAAAAAATAATAAAAGTGTGTGATCAGATGAAGGGTAGCTCTGAGAAGAGCTTTTGGGTTTATGGTACATTTAGGTACTTATAAGTAGGTACCAATGCACAGTCTTAAATTCAGAATGAAAATTCTGTTGCCCTCATCTGAGAAGTGAACTCCATCTCCTCTGTAGATATCTTGCATGTAGTAACGCAAGTTATTGTTGTACAGAGAGCCCATTCCATGGTCTCTCATGAAAGCTGACACAGATTTGTTTACATGCTTCCTCGCTTTCTCAATTTGTGGACAAAATTGGTTGGACCACCTCCATTTCTGTCTTTGGCATATATTGGAATATACCAAGGCAGTTTGAGGAAAAAGTGCCATTAATTGCTCAAAGGTGTCCTTTAAAAGCATTTCCAGACCTACCCCTGTCAAAGTGCCCAAATCATTACCTCCACAGTGCACTATTAACAGGTCAGGTTTTGGCAAATGCATAAAGGTTTTCACCAATGGTATCAATTGGTGACATTTTAATCCTCTTTGGCCCAACCACTTAATTTCCACATCTTGTAAATTGAGGTTAGGTAAATTTCTGCTCTCAGCATACCTTTGAGCCCAGTGGATGTAACTATGTCCAACAATCCAGACGTTAAACATGGTGGCTGAAGGTTGTTCTGCAGTCAGATGAAGTGTGGTAATGAAAGGGCAGTTGAAACAGTAGGAGTTTCTAAAGAAAAAAAACTGTGGATTTACAATGCTAATGATTCATTAGCAGTGATTGGTGCATTTCCATTTCTGAAAACAGAAAGTTAGGGTGCATGGATGTGTTCTTTGAAAGATGTAATTTGAATGGTCAAGTAAGAAACATTTAATGAAAGATTGCACTGGATACGCAGGTGCACTGAGAGTTCAGAGTTCAATTGAAACATTGTTGTGTGAATTTGCAAACATGAGAGGTCTTCCAGGAGGTGGTTGCTATGGATACAAGGCAGACAGGGCAGAGGGGGGAAGGATTTTGATTTGAAAAAAGTGAGGGAAGAGGTATGATTGGCTAATATGAGAGATATGTGAAAAGAATATCTGTATTTCTGTGCTTTCAATAGCTGCAGCCTTTGGAGTGCATCCTTTTTCTTCTGCTGAAGACAATTTGGTGTATTTCTGAGACTGTTTTCAAAACTCAAAAAATATTTGCTAAGGTGAGAAAAGATTTATTTAATTTAGATAGAGAATAGTATGATTTAAGGAGAAAATGATGAAGAAAGCTGTGTTTTTAAAATGTGGTTTTGTCTCTAGTGATATACTAATAGAATTAGTTTCAAAGAGAAATTATAATTGCATATTTGGTGTAACATTCTGGCATGCAGTTACACAAGATATTGTAATACATGGAGGCCATTTCATGGTCTGTTATGTAAGCTGAAACAGATATGTTGCTTTTAAAAACGATTTAAGAAATCAATTACATTTCTAGATATGTACTGCTAGAGCTTCATAGGTTGTTTTGGGCCATATTTATAAGGTATTTGAGTGTCTAAGATGTTGTGTTCGCCTTTTAAAATGTAAAGTGTTCCTCATGGGACAAGTGTCTTGTAAATACGCTCCCACTTGTGCTTGGCAAATTTAGATTTTGATTATGGGAGTTACCTAGCCATGTTAATAGTGTCCCAAAAATGGTGCTAGGGCATTCCAGAAAACACTTTCATGTGTCTCAAGGACATTTTTAGTCATTTCTTCATGAATGCAGGTATACAATTGATTTATATGCTGTGTTTAAAAACGAATTTTGAAATGAATTAAATTTCAGGATATGTACTGTTAGAGCTTCATAGGTTGTTTGGGGTCATATTTAGAAGGCATTTTAGTGTCTTTGAAGTTATTTTTCCCTTTTTAAATGGAAAGCGTTCCTCATGGGGCCCTGAGCAGTTCTTAGCCATGTTATTTAATAGGAAGTGGATAACATGGCTAAGAGCATTTGCTGGGAAATGCATGAATATCGTTGATTTTTCTGCTATATTCATGCATTGTGGCCGTTTTTTTTCACATTGCTTCATAGGTTGTTTGGGTTCATATTTAGAAGGCATTTTAGTGTCTTTGATGTTATTTTTCCCTTTTTAAATGGAAAGCGTTCATCATGGGGCCCTGAGCAGTTCTTAGCCATGTTATTTAATAGGAAGTGGATAACATGGCTAAGAGCATTTGCTGGGAAATGCATGAATATCGCTGATTTTTTTGCTATATTCATGCATTGTGGCCGTTTTTTTTCACATTGCTTCATAGGTTGTTTGGGTTCATATTTAGAAGGCATTTTAGTGTCTTTGATGTTATTTTTCCCTTTTTAAATGGAAAGCGTTCCTCATGGGGCCCTGAGCAGTTCTTAGCCATGTTATTTAATAGGAAGTGGATCACATGGCTAAGAGCATTTGCTGGAAAATGCATGAATATCGCTGATTTTTTTGCTATATTCATGCATTGTGGCCGTTTTTTTCACATTGCTTCATAGGTTGTTTGGGTTCATATTTAGAAGGCATTTTAGTGTCTTTGATGTTATTTTTCCCTTTTTAAATGGAAAGCGTTCCTCATGGGGCCCTGAGCAGTTCTTAGCCATGTTATTTAATTGGAAGTGGATAACATGGCTAAGAGCATTTGCTGGGAAATGCATGAATATCGCTGATTTTTCTGCTATATTCATGCATTGCGGCAGTTTTTTTTCACATTGCTTCATAGGTTGTTTGGGTTCATATTTAGAAGGCATTTTAGTGTCTTTGATGTTATTTTTCCCTTTTTAAATGGAAAGCGTTCCTCATGGTGCCCTGAGCAGTTCTTAGCCATGTTATTTAATAGGAAGTGGATAACATGGCTAAGAGCATTTGTTGGAAAATGCATGAATATCGCTGATTTTTCTGCGTTATTCATGCATTGCAGGCCTTTTTTTATCACATTTGCAAGCACTTCTTAGCCATGTTATCCAATGGGAGGTGGATAACATGGCTAAGAGAATTTGCTTCAAAGGTTGTTTGGGGTTATATACCATTTTTGGGAAATTATTAACATGCCTATCTAACTCCCATAATCAAAATCTAAATTTGCCAACCGCAGGTGGGAGCGTATTTACAATAAATTTGCACCATGAAGAATGTAAAATAGCATACTAGATACTCAAATAACTTATAAATATGATCCAAAACATCTTATGAAGCACTAGTAGTGCATATTTCCAGAAATGTATTGGTTTTCATTTAATGATTTACTTCATTGGTAGGCCTTCACATGTTTTTTTACCTTGGTTTTTTTTCAGTGAAAATCTTATCTGCAACCATGTGTTGGCCTCACCTCAAATAAACAAAACAGGTGATGGACTGAATGTGGATCAATGACACACATTCACCCCAGTCCAAAGATCTGGGCCTAAACAAACCTTTAGATAGGCTACATCTTATCGTCATCCTGAATTAATGATTTAAAATATTAGGGAGTGATTTATGAGTGTTGTATGCCTGTTTTGTACCATTGAGTGTCATTTTTGTGATGCAGTGCTGGTGGAAAATATTTGCTATGTTAAATAATTAGTACGGCATTAAGTTTTAGATGACTGTTATTTATTTACTGTTTGGTAATAGTGGTTAATAACATTTTATATTATATTTTTTCACAGATTCAACTGCAGATTCTTTCATAGTTTGGAAAATGCCTTCCAGAAGTCGAATACGAAAGGCTAGAAAACGTCAAAGACAGCAGGATGATGTTTTATTGCAGCAGTCCTCTTCCCCAAATACTTGTCAAAACACCAAGAAAGGTCCGGGTAAGAGCATGAAATCATTCTTAAGAAATATTTGTAGTAAAAAAAATTTTGCTCAAAAAAATGTGTCTCTTAACAAAAAGAGAAGTAATTTAAATGGAAAGGAGAGACCCATCACAAATGTTACTGGTAGAGGAAGAGATAACTCTGTGCATGATAGTAGAAGGAAACAACAGTTTAGGGACATTCGACAACGAATGTTCCGTAATAGGATATTAGTTAATTTATTGAAAAATATTAAAAAGAAAGGCCAACAGAAAGCGGCATTTTATAGGAGGAAGAAAAATGTAGAGAAAATTATTGATCATGCTTTTGAAATCAAGCGAAAGTTGTTTATTTTGGTAATCAATAGAATTAGGAAACTAAGCAAGGTAATTTCTGATTTCAAAACAAAAAGTAGATGGAAGAGAGTAGTAAATCGTACTAACTTTTGTGAAGTTTTTTCTGGAGAATGGATGCATAGTTCAAGTTCTGAGGCATTTTTTAATGAGGAGACTTATTTTCAGGATAATGATTTGGTGCATGCAGTTGACATCAGTGGTCGAGCTTATGAAGTGAAGGATGGTTGTCCAGTTGAAAAAGAACAACTTGTGACAACAGAGACAGAAGAGGCGCTAAGTGATGAGGTTTTAGGAAGACGTCCTAAGGGTCCTGTGTACATTTGGAAGTGTAGTTCTATTTGCAGTGTGCGACAGGTTTCCATCAATTTGCTATGTGATTTTATACGGACATTTAATAAGAAAAGTTTGAAGCAGAAAATGAAGTTGTTGCAAGATTTAGATCCTTGCAGAGTGAGACAAATGACAGGTTTGCGTGGTCATTCACTGGCTTGTCTTTCCAGGAGAGTATGCCAGAGTGTTTTTCATCATTTCAGGATGCTAGCAGTGCATCATAATAAAGTGAGAAAATTAGTGAGAATGTTGTATTATGCTAAGAGTCCAGCAATTATGCTTAAACAGTTATGTGCTGCTCTTTTGCATGGTTCTGAAATAGATGTGAAGAATCTTTGTGAAGAAATTGAGTTTTGTTACTTTGGTAGTAAAGATGAGAATGTTCAAATTGACCCTGAAGTAGAGGGTAATGTGGAAGATAATGTACAGGTTTCCAGTACAGATAATTTTCAGAAGGAAATTGCCACGTTTCAGATGAAATCAAGTGAGAGGCCTAATTTCACTTGTGTATGTTGTCGACGCACTTATTATAAGAATCAGACTAAGGTAGTGGATTTATATGCAAAAAGTGAAAGGGAAAATAATAGTGAATGGAAGGATTTAGCCACATACTTGATGGTAGAAAATTATTTTGATTTGGGATCGGATCAACGTGTGTGTACTTATTGTTGTAATAAATTAAACCAAAACCAGATGCCTGCTAGGGCAGTTCATAATAATCTGGAATTGGTTGAGATTCCTTCTGAATTGAAGGATTTAAATACTTATGAATCTATTTTGATTCAAAGTATCCATCCCTTTCAGGCTATTGTAAGAATGGAGCCAAAGACAGGGAAATTGCCTCCAGCAGATTTACAGAGAGGATTAAAGGGAAGAGTTGTTTATTTGCCTCTAGATTTGAACAAAAACATTAACACAATTGGAATAGAAAAAGTGGAAGAGGAACCTCTGGTTATCTTGGTTAATGGGGTTCCGACAAAGAATAAGAAAATATGGCAAGATTTAGTGGATGTTAGGAAAGTCAAAAAGGCAACAGTGTATTTGAAGAAAAATAATAAGTACTATAAGAATGTATATGTTGCAGAAGAGGAAGTAAGTGATGAAGAGGATAGCGATTTGTGTGCTGGCCAAATTGAGAAAGTAGAGGCCTCTAAAAGTGAAGAAATATATGAACATTATAGTGTTCATCCTTTGCATTCGAAGGAAGTGATGGGGAATGCTATTGAGTTGTTTCAAATGAAACAAGCCAAAGGGAGTCCCATTAGTGTTTGGGAGGAAAGTTTGGAAGCTCGGTGTTTCCCACAGCTATTTCCCACAGGTCAAGGAGGAAGATATGATGAGCGACCTCGTGAAATTCCTGCATCTGAATACCGGACTTTACGATTGTATGCAGAAGATCCTAGGTTTCGGCAATGCATTCCCTATTTGTTTCATCTCCTGTTTGAAAGCGATCTGTCTGGACTGTCATATGCAGTGAACCACATCTTAAAAAGTGGTATACAGATGCGAAACATCTCGGCAAGTGACTTTATGCATAAAGTCAATGTCCAAGACAGTATTTTGGATTCTCACTTAATTAATCTCATGGCGTGTCAGCGTGGTACTAATGAGTACTGGTACCGTCGTCATGGTGACTTAAAATGTATGCTGAGGAACTTAGGAACTCCGACATGGTTCCTCACTCTGAGCTGTGCCGAGTATGGCTGGGATGACTTACTTGAATTTCTACGAGAGGCAAATGGAAATATTGAAAACATTGAATTCAAGACACCTGGAGAACTGTGTTCTTTGGATCCTGTGAATGTATGCAGGTACTTCAATCATAGATTTGAAGCTATGATGTCTTTCATCACAAATAAAAAGAATCCACCTCTTGGAGAGGTGTTGGATTTCTTCTGGAGAAAGGAGTACCAAGCAAGAGGTGCCCCTCATATACATATGTTGCTGTGGATCAAGGATGCACCTAAATTTGGAACAGATCCGGATGACTTAGTGATGAATTTCATCGAACAGTATTCTACGTGTGCTGTTCCAAACGCAACGGAGAAGAAAAGTCTAAGAGAACAAGTTCTACGTTTCCAAAGCCATCGTTGTGGAAAGTACTGTCGTCGTAAATTCAGAAACAAGGACAAGTTCTACACCAAATGTCGTTTCAACTTTCCACGACCGGTGATTTCTAAAGGAAGAGTGAACAGTTTGATGTCTTCGCTGCGACATAATGTGATGAGGAAATCACCCAAGAATACATACAATTTGAAAAGGAACGAAGAGTCCAAGTACATCAATGACTACAACCCAGTGATTTTGTCCATGTGGAATGCCAACATGGATATACAGTTTGTGGCTGACAACTGTATGGCTGTGGCTCGGTATGTGACATCTTACATCACCAAAAAAGAAAAGACCGAACTGAAGGATATGTGGGAGGACATTTCCCATGAAAAGAGCCTCAGCAAGAAGTTGTACAGTTTCAGTCTGAAGATGTTGTCGCATCGAGAAATCGGAGCTTACGAATGTTCTGATCGATTGTCTTCAGCAAGTCTCTATGCCAAATCCAGGAGTCTCGTTTGGGCGAGTCTTGGTCTTGCTGCAACGCGAAATCGAGTTCTAAAACCTGTTCGGGAAATTGAGTATTTGGCAGAAAAGGAACCAAACAGTACCGACATTTTGAAGACCAACATGTTGGATACATATTATCCAAATCGAAGCAGTCACCTTGAGAATGTTTGTCTATATGAGGTTCTCCAAAATTATATATTCAAGAGGAACATCAAAGAAGATATTGAGAAAGGAGTGTATGCTGTAATTGGAAGTGAGGGATGCCTGGTCAAGCAAAGAAAATGCCAATTAGTAAACCATCGAAAATTAAGTGGCGAATCTCCAGAAAAAAAGGAGTTTTTCTATTTAGCACTTTTGCAACTTTTCAAGCCTTGGCGTGCAGAAGAGGAACTGCTTGGAGATTTCCTCTGTTACGAAGACTCTTTCAATGCAGCCAAGGAGTCCATAGAATGTCCTGCTTTTTCTAAATATCAAGAAATGCTAACTTTGGAAATTGAGCAGGAAGCAACGATTGCAGCCGAGATTGCCAGAGACAGTTCTCAGGACAGTCAGAGTTCTGTTTCATTGAGTCAAGATCCACTTGGAGGACCTATTATCGAAAATGAAGCTGCCACTGCTATGAATGAAGTAGAAAGAGCCATGGCACATGCTCAGGAGGATTCAGTTAACTTACAAGACTTGGAAAAACAACTCAACGTTGAGCAGAGGAAAATATATGATGAAGTTACCAAGGAAATTGAGCACGGATTAAGTCATGAGAAGAAAGAGTGCTCGTGTACGTCGTTGAAGCCTGTCCGACTGTACGTGAGTGGAGAAGCGGGAACTGGAAAAAGTTTCCTCATTAAAGCAATCTCTTGTTATTTGCAGGAAAGGACTGAGTCATCGCTGTCTTGTGTTGTCACCGCTCCTACTGGACTGGCAGCACATAATATTAAAGGTATTACTTTGCATCGTCTATTGATGCTGCCGGTGGAGCATGACAACAAATTACAATACAACAAGTTATCTGGAGATGCTTGCTGTGAAGTTTCAAGAGTCTTGAGGAAAATGAAACTACTTATCATTGACGAAGTAAGCATGGTTTCCAATGTCATGCTTGCCTTTGTGCATTTGAGAATGCAAGAAGTACTTAAAACTGAATATGATGTGTTATTTGGTGGGAAACACATCATTGTTTTCGGAGATCTTCTGCAGCTGACACCAGTAAAAGGTCAACCTGTGTTCAAAATACTCACGCATGAAGATACCAGGAAGTGCCTAGGGAGCATTGGCAACGTCAATATATGGTTAAACTTCAATTATGCAGAACTGCATCAAAATATGCGTCAGGCAAAGGATGAAGATTACAAGAATATTCTACAAGATATTAGAATTGGAAAAGTGACCGAGCATGGGAAAGAAGCTTTAAATGCACGATTACTGTCAAAATTATATCCCAAACAAGAGATTGTGCCTGAGAATATTTTTCGGAAAATTACTGAGAAGAAATCCGGGATATGTCTCATGCCAACTCTTGCAGAATGTGCCATCTTTAACAACAAAATGTTGAATTTAGAAAAGCAAGAGATTGTGAAACTTGAAGCTATCGACAAATTAGAGCATATGGGATCAACAATTATTTTGTCAGACAATTTGAAATCAAAATTGGATTCATTAGAGAAGACTATATCTAAAACAGCGGGTTTTGAAAAGACTTTGAATGTGTGTTTAAATTGCCGAATTATTTTGAGAAGGAATTTACATGTAGAAAGAGGTCTGGTAAATGGATCAATGGGTAATGTTGTTGATTTTGAGAAATACAGAAATAGAGATGGAATAGAATTTTTAAAAATTAAATTTGATGGCATTGAGGAAGTACAGCAAATTGGTCGTTGTTCTGCTAGGTTTTTGCTTGTTAAAGACTTATATGTTCGCCGTAAACAGTTTCCTGTTTGCTTGGCATATGCGGTGACAATCCATAAATCGCAAGGTTTAAGTGTAGACTGTGCATTGGTGAATATTGGCAGTTCTGTGTTCAAGGAGGGTATGGCATATGTGGCATTGTCACGAGTTAGAACTTTATCGGGATTGTACTTGATTGACTGTGATGTCACAAACATTTGTGCGGATCTAGATTGTGTTAAGGAATACAATAGGTTAAGAAGAGAGTATGCGCCACATTTGCCTCAATATCCTTTGTTTGAGAAACGTGTGGTAGGCCGCAAACGTAGAAATAGCAGTAATAGTAGGGAGGTTGTTGCAAAAAGACCAAAAGTCAATGAACCGAAAATTGTTAGCAGAAAGAAAGTGGATTCTGTTGAAGATGTTGTCGGTTTTCAATTTGAAAACAGTTCTGGTGTCAACTGCTATGCAAATGTAGTGGTTAATGTTCTCTTTTCACTAGAGAGTTTAAAAGAACAGATTCTGTTGAATTCTGAACAAATTTTATGCTGTTTGTTGAATTCTGTTTTCGAGAAATGTAGCACTGATCGAACAAAAGTAGAAAGTGTGTCTGAAGTTCGTTATCTGTTAGATGAATGTTCAGGTCAAACAGACTTCTCTGAAAATAATCAGCAAGATTGTCAGGAGTTTTTAATGTATATGCTTGATATATTGCAAGTTGAGGGTGTAGATGTAGATCACCTGTTTGGGCTTTCTTATCAATGGCAGCATGACTGCGAGAACTGTATGGTATCAAGTACTACTAGTGTAGACTCAGAAAGATTTATATATTTAACTTTGCCAGACAGTAAATCAGTCTCCTTTAATAAGCTAGTAAATGCAGCGGATCACAACATGGAGTGTAGCCAATGTAAATGTGATATGATGTCAACATTATTTATACGTAGATATGGCCAGTATGTCATTTTAATGATCCAACGTTGTAGGCCTGATGGATCAAAATTGTCAACTTTAATAAAAAATTTTGTGGCTTCTCAGCTGTCAATATCAGGGAGGACTTTTGTTACTGTAGCAATTATCTATCACGATGGTCCATCAACAACATCAGGACATTATACAGCTTACTTAAAGTCTGGAAACGGCTGGTCATTCTGTAATGATTCCGTTGTAACGTTCAAAAAAAAATTGCCGTTTGACCTTAAAAATTCTTACCTGGTGTTTTTAAAACCAAAATTTTAAGTAGAGGGAATGTAAGTCTGCAATGCTGTCTAGATTAAAAATCCAACTATATAAACCTAATGCAAGTAAGTCTGCTTCATAGTAAGCAGTATCAGTGTCATAGGAAAAGGAGAACATGAGTGACAAAGAAGAGTAAGTTATTAGTAGTCCAGGATTGTGAAAATAATCTCAAATATTTTATTTTTGAAAGTTGCGAAAATAGAAAATGTCGGGATTTGATTGGAAGAATAACAAGACTTGCGAATCGCGGCAACATGATTTGGCCTAGTGGAAACATGTGATATAATGAGAGAAGTCTTTTTTTCTATGTAACATATTTCACGTATCGATGGAGGTTTTCTTTCAGAAAGTGGCGGGCTGAAAATATTTGTAGCACAACAGAGTGGATGCTGTTCATAGGAGATCGTTCGACGTCATTGAAAGTAAGTTAATTTTAAGGAGTTTTGAAATCAGATTTCGAAGGTTGTATGGGTTTTTTAAACACAATCATTTTGATTGTGTTTTTTTTTTCCCGCTGTTACATGATGAATACCTTCAAGTCACTGATTTAAGTGAAATTTGATACATTCTGAGAACAGCAAAAATAAACCATTTAACATGTATAATTAATGTTATGATTTTTGAAATTATGATATATATTTAGAAATGTGAGGTAGATATGGAGAAGCAGAGTCTTCTGTAAGTGTCAATTTTAATGCTTACAGTGCTGTACTTCTAGGTATTGTTTTTTTTTAAAAAAAAGAAATAGGCCTCACCTCAAAGAAAGCTCTTGAAAGCACACATCTTATTTGCATCCTAAAACAATCATTTAAAATGTTTGACACAATTTTATGATGGCTTTACATCTTTTTTGCGCTGTTATTGCATCACTATTGTGAGACATAAGCAATGCAAAAGAAGCATCATGTTTCAAAATAGGCCTCATTTCATCAGCATGAAGATACTGTTTTTTTAAAATAAATATCTTTAGGATTGTGTAGGGGTCGTAGGGAAGTAGAGGTTTCTGTAAATGTCAAAGTTGTTTAAAAACTGTTTCTTCTTGAACCTTTTCCCTTCTTTTTTCTAATTTTTAAATACATGTTTTAATATTTTTGGAAATGTTTGTTCTCTCTTTTACAGATTGAATGTATGAAAAATTTGCTTGAAAAGTTAACATGAATTATAAGGTAAATGTTTTCTACTTTTTTAACCTACATTCCACTACTGATGATGTTACTGACTATGTTATGATTGATGTAATAAATGGGCATGTTTTACTGCAATGGTAGGTCTTCACATCTATTATCTCGTCTGTATTCTTCAACAAGCATAAATTTGATATGCAACCCAGAGTACGGTTCACCTTAAACAAACTTTTAGAGAGGACACACCTTATCGTCACCCTCACTCAATCATTTAATCTATCACATTTAACATCTATTAGTTCTACTGCTTCATTTCTTTAATCTTTACTTTCCTGTGTTTGCTACTTCTCTCCTTCCTTTCTCTATTACTTAATTTTTCTATTCCTTCAAGTATTTTTCTCAGTCCCTCTCTTCTCATACTTCTTCATTATTATTCACTAATTCTGTCTCTATTAATGTTACTGTTTCTGAATGATCTCCAAAAATTTTAAAAACAAGAACAGTAAGTATAAGGATAGGAAAAGACATTTATGTTACAAGAAAGACAACTATAGGAAGTAAACAGAAAAAACTGTTACTCGCAATCCACTGCTGATGATCTCACTGACCATGTAAAAAATTATGTAATATATGACATGATCAGAAGTGAATTGCGGGTAACAGTATCTTTTCTTTACTCCCTATAGCTGTCTTTTTTTGTAACATAACTGTCTGTTTCCTTTCCTTATACTTACTGTTCCTTTTTTTAAAAAAAATTTTTTGGTACGCTCAAAGTACGCGTACCGGAGTGCGAACTGGTAGCGAACTAATAGAAATAGAGCTTGGCAGAGTTCAAAGAATTCTACCAATTTTTTTAATAATGGGGAGGTAGTTCTGAAAAGAACTGTTTTTTTTTGTTTTTGTTGTTTTAAATTTTTTTTATTAGTTTTCTGAACATTTTTTATATTTTTTTGTTTTTTTCTGAACATTTTGTATTTTTTTTTATTTTTGGGGGGGAGGGGGGAAACAAAAATGATTCATCGAAGACGGCTCAACAGGAGCAACAAAAAAAAAAAGAATTTACTTTTTGGGGCGTTTTGGGCACACATGATTGGTGATGGCTCTCATTATCAGGGTAATGCTACTTTCGCGGTAGCAAAGTGTCTGGTTGCACCACACACAGACTTGCTTCACTTCTCCCATGTTGATTTGGATGTTCGGGATCACCTCCCTCGCCTCCGGTCCCGATACCTCCTGAACAACAGATCTTCTTGCCATTTCTGGCGGATTTTGTTGTTGGTCGCGAAGTTGTGCATTGCTGTAATTGTTAGGGTGCCATCGACTCATGTGCCTGTGCATTGTATGATTGCCAAAACTGTACTTTTTGTCTGTGCCCCTTGAAAGACGATCGCCGCAAATGCGACAAAAGACGTATCTGGCATTTACTTTCTTTTGGTCAGCAGGAAATTTAAAAAATTGCCAGATATAATTTTCTTTCCTATTATATCTTCTGGGCTCCTCTGGCAAAAACTCGTCATTTTCTTGCTGTTCTTCCTCTTCTTGATTTTCCTCCTCTTCTATAATTAGTGAAGCAGGTAGTCTTTTCTTCCCATGAGGAGGTGGAGGAGGTGGTGGGGGCACACTGGCAGAAGCAACCATTGAAGCCATTGCTGATGAATCAAAAAAGGTCTTTCTCTCACCAAGATGAAAGTCAGAGTGAGGAAAGAAGGAGGGGTTTTCATCATTTGGGAGAAGGAAAAATTCTAAACCAATGAAAAGTGTTAATTTTATATCACATGACCAAGTATTACATCATTAGGAAACCAAAAGTGAAATGAACCAATGAAAAGTGTTATTTTCGAGTCACATGACCTGCTGTGTTTACGTTTCGCGCTTTGCTCCGCTTTCCGGTCCACTTCCGGGTCCGCTAACTTGGCGCGTCCAACGACGTATTACGCGATAACGCAAAACGTCATGCAAACGTAACAGTTACGCTAAAGGAACGTTGACCGGTTCGCGTACTAAGCCGCGGCTTTAAATTGAGCTAACGGGAAGCAGACCGGTTCGCGGACTGGGAGCGGAACAAAAAAAAATGTTTTAAAAAAATTGTCTAAAGAACATGAAAAATATATTTCAAAATTTAAAGAACAATACATTGTACAGCTACAGATATTAGCTTTTAAAAAACCATTGAAATTCAATGAAAAAACCATAGGTTATACTCCATATATAGTTAGGAATTAGCATTTACAAAACCTTATTTTACTCGCATAAAACCATTGAAATTCCATATATAGTTAGATGCGCTAACTATATATCGCGCACCCGCAATCCACTGCTGATGATGTCACATATTACATCATTCATGACATGGTCAGTGACATCACTGATGACATCACTGATGACATCTCAAATGACATCACTGATGACATCACTGATGACATCTCAAATGACATCACTGATGACATCACTGATGACATCACTGATGACATCTCAAATGATATCACTGATGACATCTCATTTGACATCTCATTTGACATTACTGATCACATCACTGATGATATCATTTATGTGATAATACAATGAACATCTTCAGACTGTAATATAACCTTAGGTACACTCAGTGTAAACAGACAGTCACAGACTGTCACACATCCATGGAGTTACTCACACACCTAGTCAGTCATGCAAAGAATCAATCACACCTCAATTTCCTCAACTATACAGTTATACAAACTTTACTTATTCAAACATATACTAACACATATTTACTCTCTTATACAATCCCTGATACAAGTTCACAATGATCCATACAGCCACTCACACATTCACTGGCTCTTATGCACAGTTATTTATATATGTCAACTCTCACATGTACTGTGTTTTACATATGTACTTACTGTGACATGTAGCACTGAGATATCCATTCACTCACCAATACACTCATGCACACAGTCAACCGCCCATACAGCTGTTTCCACATGCACTTTTGAAATCATACATCTAGTGAATCAACTGCTCACACATCTATGCACAGAGTCATACACCTCCCAGCCACCCACACACACACTCAGTCTCCCATACAAATACTTGGGCAACCAATCAATAACCCATATAGTTACTCATATAGCTACTTATCAACACATGCAACAGTTTACAGAACAACAGACATAATGATGCACAAATTAAGACAGTTTAGTCACTAACCCATGCACTCAGTGAGACACATTTAATCACTCACTCATACAGTCACTCATGCACCTACTAAATCCTTCATCCAGACACTTATACATCCACTCATTCTTCAATATGTAAGACATATTTTAACTTTACAGAAACATACAGTCACTGGATGTTGTCATCAGTGATGTCATCAGTGATGTCACTGACCATGTCATGAATGATGTAATATGTGACATCATCAGCAGTGGATTGCGGGTGCGCGATATATAGTTAGCGCATCTAACTATATATGGAATTTCAATGGTTTTATGCGAGTAAAATAAGGTTTTGTAAATGCTAATTCCTAACTATATATGGAGTATAACCTATGGTTTTTTCATTGAATATATATATATATATATATATACATATATATATATTACCTACTGGCTGTCGCCAGTAGGTATATATAGTTAGGATTTTTTCTCTATGTAACTTTTGAAAATTCTATGTCTCATAACTATGGCGTTTGTGGACGGAATCGGCTGAAATTTTCAGGAAAATGGCATATTTTGTTTCTGAGCAGCCCTTGAAAATGTGGGGGGGTTTCGTCAAGGGGGGGCGAGAAAAGAGGGGGGTCCCAAAACGCGTTTTTCCCATGTTAATTTCCATAGGGCAGTTGGCCTCACTTTTAGCTCGAACGGCTGAATGGATTTGCACGAAACTTGGCAAAATTGTAGGGACTGTTAGCCCGATGTGCCTTTGCTAGGTCTCAATATATGTGCTTCAGTGGATTTTGAGAAATTAACGTTCAAAAAAAGATATATATCTGTAACAGCGCTCCGGGCTGCGCTCCAGTTCGCGTACTTTTCGCGAAACGGAACTTTGCGATGCGAAGCTGATTGGCTTTCCGGTGTCTGTCAACATTCTAAACAGTCCGGAGCGGCCGCCATCTTGTCTCTCGGTAGGATCGAGAGAGAAGAAGAGGTGAAAAACGAAGGGGGAATTTAATGAAAGGGGGCAAGGTAGACCCCTCTTGACCCCCTAGGAATGATGTTGGGGTTATTAAAGGGTCCCGTGGGGAAAATAAAAAAAACATGATTTTTCACGGTAGAAGCGTTTCCCGGGCCGCGAACTGGGCCGCAAACTGGTAGCGAAACGGGAATTCGCCATTTTGTGTTTCGTTTTAATTAAATTACTAGGTATAAGGGGGTGCGGGAGACGTATCCTGATCCCTTATGTTTTCTGAGGGTGGCGGAGGAGGCTCATATATGTTGATACATGTCTTCCAGCGGCTGTGCGTGAGCGTTTTTTTTTTTTGCTGCGTGACGTCTGTTAACGTTCGATTCGATGGAAATCAGGAAGTGTTGACCACCAATTTGTCACTGCGATAAAATATTTTGTTATAAATGAATCCTTATTGATAAACATTGTCTGCGCCATCTTGCCTTTTTTCCAATGCCACAATTTTGTCGTGCACGGCAGCCATTTTAGATGCCTTGACCAGACCCACTCTCTGCACGCCGTCGATTCTCAGCACGGCTCCCCACCCTCGCAATCATCTCCCCCACGCACTGGTCACCCCGCTCTCTCTCTCATGCATGGGCCATAAACTTCCCCCCATCTGCGCTGCTCTTCCCTGAGAATCACACCCTGTGCCCGCCCGACACCTCCCTTTCACCCTATTCACTACCGCACCCTCTGACACTCCTCTTCCTCTGTGTCCAATTGTCCAGGCCGGTCCCAGGCTATCACCTAGCCCTGCAGATGTAGTTTATGGCCCCAGCTGTAGAGAATCCAGACATGCCAACCCTCCCGATTCAGGCGTGAGACTACCGATTTCAGTGCTAGTCTCCCGCCTCCCAATTCCTGCAAGCAAAAACCCGATTCCTCGGGGTTTCAGCTGACAGGGCTTGGTATTGTGTTACGTGCTAATTCTTCCAGGAAACGTCAGAGGGCCGATGCAGGGGCTCTAGAAGGGGTGATAAACCATTTAAGTCTCATTAACAAGCGCATGGTCTTTTAAAGATCTGTGAAGTACTCGGGGCGGCGGTGTGTGTGTGCCCTCTTTCAGGAGCGGGCTGGGGGGGGGGGCACTGCCAGCAACTTGCCAGGCCAGGCAGTGTTCAACACTTGCATCACCCTTTCTCTGCCTGCTATTGCGCTCCATGCTTCGGAGAGGTAAGAAAAAGAACGTGCATTTGAGTTTGAAATGTCCGATCCTGTAGCAGCACACTTCCAAAGCCCACACATGACAATAACCCGATTCAAGGCCCCGTTCACCCGATTTTTTAAAAATATATAGCACTCCAAGAAAGTAGTAGGATTATAAAACTTTATTAACTTATAAATATATAGAACGCAACAAAAACTGTAAATACATTTAAACATTTTTTGGAAAAAAGAAGCAACAATGGTCAGTAGCTGTCTTTTGTGCGAATAGTACCAAGGCAGCACAACGTGCTGAGTTCTGGACGGCACCCAGGTGATGTTACCTGGGTGCCGCACTGGTTTTTGGTTTCCTACAATGCAGCTCAGAAAAACAGCGTGGGGCGTCCCGTGTGGTGCGGGGGGAGGCCTCATCAGTAGCGGTCTGTTGTGCGAATAGTCCCAAGGCAGCAGAACGCGCTGAGATGTGGATGGCACCCAGGTGATGTCCAGTAACTTGCCGCACTGGTTTTGGTATCCTACAATGCTGCTCCGAAAAACGGCGTGGGGCGCCCCGGGGGGGGCGTGGGGGAGGCGGTGTGAACGGGCCTCCCCAGGTGGAGGCTCGTCTGCTGTACTGGGGCGCCCCTTTACCGTTTCAGTTGCCATTCCGCCCGCTTTTGCTACACTGTGCCTCATCCTCCATTCAGCTGTTTATCGCCCGCTCTTGCGGCTACAGCGTCTCGCTCACCATGTAGTTGAGTTGCGCCCACTCTTGCGGTGCAGCGATAGGCGGCTGCCATAGGACTCTTAAAATGGCGGACGGCTCTTCGGATTTGGGCCTGGTCCACTAAAATGGCCCTGGGACACCTTGGAACTCGGACGCTTGCCTGCTAGGGCTTGGGCTCCATTCTCGAAAGCGTCCCCTCAGCCGTGAAGATTCTACAAAAGTCTTGGGGGCCCTCGACTCCTGCAGGCTTCCGGTGGGGAGCGGCTGCCATGATTGCTCGCGGAATGACCACGACGGAGCCACGAGATGGTGGTGCTTTCATGCTGACGCCAGCTTCAGTCTGAAACATCCAGAAACAAGGTGGGGCTTTCATCGTTTGGGAAAAAAAAATGTTCTAAACCAATGAAAAGTGTTATTTTTAGGTCATATGACCAAGCCTTCCGTCATTAGGAAACCAAAAGTAAAATGAACCAATGAAAAGTTTTATAAACAAGTCACATGACCTGTTATGCGGCATAGGGCTACAAAAAGCGTAGAAAATCCGTTGGCACGTGAGGCGGCGTCAGTAGCGGACCGATGTGCGAATAGGCCGAAGGTAGCACAATGCGCCGAGATCCGGATGGCACCGAGTTGTGTCCAGCAAGTTGCTGCACTGGTGTGGCTATCCTACAATGCTGCGCCGAAAGTCGGCGTGGGGCGCCCCGTTGGCCTGTGAGGTCGCGTCAGTCAGTGGGGGCTGTGCGTCTCTCCCAAGATGGAGGCTCCTCGGCTGCAGTGGGGCGCCCCTTAGCGTGTCACTCGCCGTCCAACTGAGTTGCGTCCGCACTTGCGGCTAGAGTAGGCCGAAGGCAGCACAGCGCGCCGAGATCTGGATGGCACCGAGGTGGTGTCCAGCAAGTTGCTGCACTGGTGTGGCCATCCTACAATGCTGCGCCGAAAGACGGCGTGTCCAGCTGAGTTCCGGTCACTCTTGCGGTACAGTGACTCGAACGTGCCGAGATCCGGATGGCACCGAGGTGGTGTCCAGCAAGTTGCCGCACTGGTGTGGCCATCCTACAATGCTGCGCCGAAAGACGGCGTGTCCAGCTGAGTTTCTCCCGCTCTTGCGGTACAGTGACTCGAACGCGCCGAGATCCGGATGACACCGAGGTGGTGTCCAGCAAGTTGCTGCACTGGTGTGGCCATCCTACAATGCTGCGCCGAAAGTCGGCGTGGGGTGCCCCGTTGGCTTATGAGGTGATGTCAGTAGTGGACCGATGTGTGAATAGGTCGGAACCAGCACAAGGCGCCAAGATCCGGATGGCAAGTCCTGGATGTTGAGTGCCATAGTTGAGAGTTCTGAGCAGTGTTTGTAACACTGTCTGAAGCTTATTTGCACCTGCTGCAGCTTCACTATTGCCCTGGTGTGGCCAAAGATCGCCCATGACATAGGCGGCCGGCTCCCGAGGTCCGGCGGAACTTTTTTCCTTTTACTTTCTGCATCTTGTCACACAATCCGTTTGACCTGAAGACACGACCAGGTCCCTGAATGTGTGCAGGGGGACGCTATTGATTGAATCAAAATGGCGGCTTCACACAAAGCTGAGTCAAGCGTTGCTGTTGATGCTATACAGACAAAAATTGGTTTTCAGTTTGTACATTCTTCAGGATTTTTTTTTCAATCCAAGGCTGATTGAGAGTTTGTAGAACAATGGCTTCAGATTTTCAACATACTACTCTTCAACATTCTTCCTAAATGTAACAATGTGAGACTCACGAGGAGAACGGCTGTTTATCTTTCCTTTCAAAATGCTGCCAACAATATTTTCTGAATGGAAGACACCATTTTGTAGCATAAAGGGCCGAAAAGGGTTCTGGTTTGGCCGATGGTTGGTGGAGACATTTTGACTATATCTTGGACCTGCCCGGCCTCGCCCAAAATGGCGCCGGTATAAATGGGACTCGTAACTCCTTGTTGTGTACTGGTTGAACAACCTTGATATCACGAGATATGAATGCAGTTTTGATGCTCATGGCGGGCGGGGACGAGAATTGATTGAATATTTCGACATCCCTATTGATATTAAGTTCTGATGTGTTATTGATTACTGTACTATTGAAAGTTCGAATTAACGTCACCCATGGTACTTGCCCGCAAATGTATATCTAGATAATTTTTTTGTAAGTGGCCCTGTCGTATTTTAATTACAAAATGTACGCCCACCGATTCCGCAACTGTTAGACACCTTAGTTCTTGCAACCTAATGGCCCACTCGTTACGTTCCTCTACAATGTAAATGTCTCCTTATCATATACGATTTCAGTTTGCTCCGTGGCCGGCCCACGTGGTTATAGGCCCGTATTTGTATACTGACATTTTCACAATAAAGGTTTTTAAAACAAAACATGGTAGTAGTATTTACATTGGTAAAGTTTTTACTTTTAGTCACTGTTTTCGAATCAGTAAAAGGCAAGTGAAATAAAGCAGTCCAATTACATGACGGATAAAAGGTATAATACGTAGGAACGCAGTAAAGATAAATGGTCAAGGGCAGTTGTGTTTTCCACTCCTGCAACATAAAGTGATCGATAAGAATCTGATAATCAGGCGTATCGGCGACTAAGACAGCAGGCCGAGCCTGTTTTACTCAACGGCTCCGTCATGGGACGAAGAAACGCCCTTTTTCTCGAAAAAGGAATATATTTTACTTGCAGGACAGTTGTAAATTTTCCGGGAAAGTACATTAGCCTGGAACATTATAACATATATGTTTAAAAAAAAATAATGTTCGAAACCAATAAAAAGCGTAATTTTTAGGTCATATGACCAAGCTTTTCATCATTAAAATAACAAAAGTAAAATGAACCAATGAAAAGTTTTATTAACAAGTCACATGACCTGTTATGCTTACGTTACGCGCTGCGCCCCGGATCGCTTCCGGGAAGCTGCGCTTCGCGCACCGGAGCACTTCCGGGTGCGCTAACGCGGCGTGTCATATAACGCATTACGCGACAACGTAGGTCAAGAATATAGTCAAAATGTCTCCACCAACCAGCGTTCGGAACACAACCCCTTTCAGCAGTCCAAAAAGTTCTGTTAAATGACAACAGAGGGGACAGGCAACAAGAACCATCAGTCAAAGAGGGGAGGGCAAGTTCTTCTCTACCGGGTCATGTTGGGGCGCTACCGGAACTGATCGAATTGGTAGTCTACAGTGTTTCTGGATGTTTCAGACTGAAGCTGGCGTCAGCATGAGAGCACCACCATCTCGTAGCTCCGTCGTGGCCATTCCACGAGCAATCATGGCAGCCGCTCCCCACCAGAAGCCTGCGGGAGTCAGGGGCCCCCAAGACTTTTGTAGAATCTTCACGGCTGAGGGGACGCTTTCGAGAATGGGACCCAAGCCCTAGCAGGCAAGCGTCCGAGTTCCAAGGTGTCCCAGGGCCATTTTAGTGGACCACGCCCAAATCTGAAGAGCCGGCCGCCATTTTGAGAGTCCTGTGGCAGCCGCCTATTGTTGCATCGCAAGAGCGGGAGCAACTCAACTACATGGTTAGCGAGACGCTGTAGTCGCAAGAGCGGGCGGTAAACAGCTGAATGGCGGAAGAGGCACAGTGTAGCAAAAGCGGGCGGAATGGCAACTAAAACGGTAAAGGGGCGCCCCACTACAGCGTGTCTTCAGGTCAAACGGATTGTGGGACAAGGTCCAGAATAAAAGAGTCATCAAAAGGCAAAAAGTTCCGCCGGACCTGGGGAGCCGGCCGCCTATGTCGGGGGTGATCTCAGGCTACACCAGTGCTATAAGACTTGGGGAGGGGGTCGGAGCCAAGCGTCTTCTCCGAGTCCGTGCCATCACACCGCCCCTCGGGGGCCTCCGTCAAGCGGTTTAGGGAGGTACCATATCACATTGTTTTCAAATGCAGTCAGGTCCACAAACGACCCTCACTTACTTTGAGAATAGTGAAACTGCAGTAGGTGCAAATAAGCTTCAGACAGTGTTACAAGCGCTGCTCAGAACTCTGAACTATGGCACCCAACATCCAGAACTTATGCCATTTGAGAATGGCAGTGACATCGAAGCAACTCAGGGACCAAAACCATTAACGTACTTTCACGTATGAAAATCTTACTTGGGGAGGGGGCAGGAGCCAAGCGCCCCCTCCCAGTCCGCGCCACCACACCGTATTTTGAAAATCTGAAGCCATCGTTCTACAAACTCAACCAACCTTGGATGGAAAAATCTAGAAGAATGTACAAACTGAAAACCAGTTTTGGTCTGCATAGCATCAGCAGCAACGCTTGCTATCAGAGTGCATGAGTTTCATGCTCGATCGATTGAGCTAGCCGGATCGGGCTGTGGTAAATATTTGATTTACCGTCCTAATTTCTATGCAGGTAAGTACTTAAACAAAAATAACTCAATCGGAAAGAAAGATGCAGAGTCCGTGGTGTTAGAGTTCTTAGGGGTTTTATTCCTTAAAAAGGAATGGCTCTGGTACCGGATATCGGGTTCCTGACACCACTGGGGTGCAGGAAGGGATAGAGCATACTTTATTGACAAGACATAACTTTTATACCTAAATCATACAATAGATACCAATACAGTAGGCGTAACAGCTGAGAGAAACAAGATAAAAGCATACACGTGTTAGCAATACGTAATCAGGAGGCGTGAACTAGGCATGAACATAAGGTGTGTGCTAGAAAACGTCACATAGAAGTGTCACAAGTAGGTGGGTACATAGCAGAATCTTGCAATGTCAGCAGAAATCTGAGGTCTGGATGCGCGCGCAGCTGCATGCCGTGTGATTGACGTGGAGCTGGAGGGTGCAGGGGACTTGACATTTACACTAGCGGAAAGAGACAGAAGTCTGGCATGTCAGATCAACTCGTACCTATATCATATCTGATATCTGGTGTTTGGGAACCATATTATCTAGAGGGAAAGGTCTCTTGGGCAGAGGCTATTCTATACTAACTGTGAGTGCGTGTATAAGCGTCTACGTGTCTGCATGAGATGCGAGGGGGCATGGGCCTACCATGGTAACAGAAGCTATGAATTACTTGCACGGAGACAGTGAGGCCGGGCCCTTTGCTCTGCAGCTGGAAGGATGTTTACTTGAACTAGTAGGCAGGAATGTATTTTTGAGGAGCGGAGCAGATAATTCGAAGGTTGACTACAGTCTTGGCAGGCGGCAGGCTGAGCTAAGCGCCGTTAGCCGCGCAGGGAGTAAGGCAGAGGTCACGGGTACAGAGGCAGCCCAGGCTGAGGCGTTCAGAGTCAGAAGGCAGGAAAAGGCTCGATGGCAGAATTCAGGGCCTACTTCGCCAGAGCTGGAGAACGTGTAAAGTACACTACATAAAGACGTTGGCACAGCATACTTAGGAACGGAATATTCAACCCGTTCAGGGTGGATCTGAAAGAGGACATGTTGACGTTGGACGCAAATGCATTTGCGTCTTCATAGCTGGCACAGGAGGGAAGTTACATGCACTTTAAGCTTGTACATGGAGACGGTGGGGTACACGTTAGGGAACATTTCTTGACCATAAAATTTATATTTCCTCATTCCCTCCTTGTTCCCTACGGACCCTTCATGATATATCGATCCTCATAAATCGATCAGTCTGTTCTTGTAACATCATTTGCTCTTCTTTCTTCTTTTCGCGTTTTGAGTGTAAACTGGTATGTGGAATACATGATGTGGCGCACAGACCACAAATCACTGGCCCACACTGTAGGCACAGGCAGCAACTGAATACTATAACAAGGGCAATGCCTAGGAAGGATAGGATCTTCCATCCCCAAGCGGTCAACGTTGTCCAGAACCAACCGGACCAAGTCCAGGTGCCTGGATTCTGATGTATCAAACTTGCAATTTTATGAAGACGTGTGATAGCTTTATATACTGTTGGCGCGTTTTCTGGAATGAAAACACAGCAACTTGACCCGATGACCTTACAAGCTCCGCCCCTATCTGCTAGGATGACGTCAATAACAAGACGATTTTGGAGAACAACAACCCGCATGGCAGATTGCTCCTCTGTTAAGTTGCCTAGAGCGGAGGTAGTTTCATTCACTACTGCTTCGAGGGTTCTAGTTAATCTTCGTATCAGTTTACTATTAAAGACGGTACCTAAGTAGGGGAAGAAACCTTTATTGAAGTCTGTGTATTGCTCCCATGCCGTTTCAGTATAGTCGACAATCGGGAGATCTCTTCGGAGTCTATCCTTTACTAGATTTGTATTTCTGTGATAATCAGGAGGGGCTAGGAAAACAGGTGGCAGAAGGAATGCAATGTAACAGGTACCATCCCAGTCTGGAGGTAAGCGTATGTATGCGGTATGGCCACAAACAAAGTAGGAATGACGAGTAGCTCTAAATGAAGACTTGCCTTGATCACTGAATTCGACCACAGTAGTACATTTACTATGACCCAAGTGTACTGAACCCTTCTTTCTGACACATAAGTCACCTGTGACTGGTAATACTGACATAGCAGGCAAAACTGGTGCAGCTTCGGATTCTACAGTAAGAATCATGAGGTTAATTGTATAATTACCTAATCCATATACTTCATTTTCTAGATCAGTTCCTATCCTAGTGGGAAGTCCCTTCTTGTCGGGATAACAGGCGTTAAGCAGAACTAAGTTCAGGTTTCCCCAAACCCAATTTCCTTCGAAAACAGCAATATCAGGATCTAAGGAATTAATTATTCTAAACCATGCTCCACATGAGCCACTGTGAGTGAACGGGTACGGAAAGAGGGGCAGAACTCCCTTGTATTTCTGATAGGGAGGGAGTCGGCCACATATCCAACAGTTTCTAGCATTATTAGTCTGATGGGAGTGATGTAACATACTAATGAATGTGTTGTTGCGCAGCGCAAGTCTGTAAGATAACTCATGAGGGGGTAATTCGCTAAAAGAATGTTTGGCAGTGACATTGTAAACAGATTGTTCACGCTTGAAGATAGGGTAATATATGGGCAGCAATATACTGGCAACAATAATCAAAAGACTTAGAAAAAACATAACCAATAATGTCACTATACAGTGACTACTGAGTGATTTACAATATGCACGTTTCTTGAATTTTCTCTCTCTCTCTCTATCTCGGTCTAGGGGATACATGTCAGAAACTAATTTAACCGATTCACCTAGGGGAGGACTTAAACAATTAAACTGTCTGACTTGCTAGACCGTAATTTCGTCTTATACTCCTCTTGGGGAGTTTTCTCTCTCTTGGGAACTTTAAAGTCACTAGTATCGAGGCAGTCCTTTGAGGGGGTGGAAGAGTCAGTCTCTGGCAACAGTTCATTACATTTTTTAATATGACTCGTGTGGATCCACCCCTTTCGGCCCTCAACTTTAATTGCCGTCCTCGTGGTCAGAAGGACGATCTTCGGCTCCTTCCAGCGGGGCTCCAGCGGGCTTTTCCTGTCGAAGTTGCGAATCAACACAGTGTCACCTGGACGGACATCATGTGGCTTTACATCAGTGTTGTCGGGAAAGGCTGCGGCAACCTGTGAACGACATGATTGGAGTGCAGACATCAAGGAGGCAAGGTAATCTGTCAGCATATTACAATCAACATCGGTTATTTTCTTAGGCATGGGCGTCCCCCACATATTTGGTGGTCTGCCGAAGACCACCTCATACGGGGATAGTCCTGATCTCGAATGGGGGACCATTCTCATATAGAACAGTGCAACGGGCAGGGCGACTATCCAGTCGACCCCTTTCTCTTTACATATTTTGGCGAGACGTGTTTTCAGTGTCTGGTTATGTCTTTCTACAAGGCCAGCTGCCTCGGGATGTTGGACGCAATGGAATTTCCACTGATATCCTAGTAGAAGAGAAACCTGCTTCATGAGCTCGGACGAGAATGGCTGTCCGTTATCTGAGTACACGATACGAGGCAAGCCGTACCGTGGGAAGAATTCTCGAACCAGCTGCCTGGCAGTGGTCGGGGCAGTGTAATCTGGGACTGGATATGCTTCGGTCCAACGGGAAAGTGCACAAACAACTACGAGGACATACTTGAATCCTCGACAACGGTCCATCTGGATATAATCCATCTGGAGGACTTCAAAAGGGTGATCGGGAGGATGAAATCCACCTTGCTCTACGGGGACGCTTTTACCTGGATTGAACTGACAACAGATCATGCAAGTACGCACTTTCTGTTTTGCTGCTGCTCGTAAATGTTTGTTGTACCAGAGATTCTGTAAACTGTCTAACATAGCTTTTTCTCCTAGGTGTGCTGGACTATGTGCTGTATTTATTATGACTTGAACCATAGAGTCGGGGAGAAACCATGTAGATTTTCCCTTCGTCATCCATCCCTGATCTGTCTGGATCCCTCCTAGTTCAGTCCATTTCTTGATTTCATCTGGAGTAGCATGTGTCTGAATATCGATTACATCTAGTGTGGGATCCCTAACTGTCATACAATGTGTCGGCACTATTGTCTTTGTCACATCAGTTGTCTGGGTGTGAGTCAATGCTGTATGTTTTGCTGTTTGGTCTGCCAGGTCGTTACCCTGGGAAATGGAATCTGTAACTTTAGTATGTGCTTTACACTTCATGATGGATATGCCTGAAGGCAGATGTATTGCTTCTAATAGTGCTTGAATGAGGGGACCGTGTTGGATCTTGGCACCGTGAGAGGTCAAGAAACCTCGTTCTTGCCATAACACTCCGAAGTCGTGTACGACTCCGAAAGCGTAACGTGAGTCTGTGTATATGTTAACATTTCTGTTCTTGGCTAGTATACAGGCTCGGGTCAGAGCGATGAGCTCTGCTGCTTGAGAGGACAGTGTATCAATACGATATGTTTCTTTGACTTCAGTTTCAGTGGTCACTGCATACGCGGCCACTAATTCTCCTGTGTTTGTTCTCATACATGAACCGTCCACATAAAGTGTCAGGTCTCGATTTGTCAGTGGAACATCTGTTAAGTCTCGTCGGGGCTTTGTTACTGCATTAATGATTTCTATACAATCATGCGGGGCTGAATTTGTCATAATCGAAGGTAACAATGTTGCAGGATTTAGAATGTTACAGCGTCTGATTTCTATGTGTGGCTGGAATAGCGTCAATTCATAACCTGTCAGTCGTGCTATTGTCAAGTGTTGAGTCTGGGTTCGGTTTAAAAGAACCTCTACAGAATGTGGAACTTGTACTGTTAATGGATGTCCTAATACGATTGAGTCACTCTGTCTGATTGCTAGGGCTGTCGCTGCAACTGACTTTAAGCACGCAGGGAGTGCCTGGGCTACTGAATCCAATGTACTTGAAAAATAAGCACAAGGCTTATGCGAACCTGCTTGATCTTGAGTGAGGACAGACAACGCTCTACCATCACGTTCTGTAACAAAAAGCGTAAAAGGTTTGCTGTAACATGGTGTCGCTAAAACTGGTGCTTGACATAAAGCTTTCTTTAATTCCTCAAAGGCCTGTGTATGTTCCTGAGTCCAAGGGAGGGCAGTCGAAGTCGCTGCTTCCTGTGTTGTCAACTGAATGAGTGGTTTAGCTAAAAATGCATATTGAGGAATCCATTGTCTGCAGTACGAGGTGAGGCCTTTAAAGGCCCGCACTTCCTTTTGTGTCTGGGGTTGTGGCATATTTACAATTAACTGGATGCGGTCAGGTGTGAGCTGTCTCCCCACTTTGGACAGCAAGTGACCCAAGTACACAACTTGCTGAACACAGAATTGTAGCTTCGAAGGAGACACCTTGTGTCCCTTGTCGGCCAGAAAATGTAAAACTGTCAGTGAGGCTTGTTCACATTCGGGTTCACTTCGTGCGGTGATCAGCAGATCATCGACGTACTGTAGCAAGGCAGTGTTAACTGGCATTTGGATACAATCAAGTTGTCTTTTCAGTGCTTGACTATAGATGCTGGGGCTTTCTGTGAATCCTTGAGGTGCGCGTGAAAATTTGAAACTTCGTCCATTTAAACTGAATCCGAAGAGGTATTGGCTCTCTGGATCAATGGGTACACTGAAGAAGGCGTTCTTGAGGTCAATTACAGTAAAGAACGTCGCTTCTGAATCAATAGCAGTCAATAAGGATGAGATGTCGGGAACCACAGGGTACTGTGGAACAATGCATTTATTCAGTTCTCGTAAATCAATCACCAGCCGATATACTGGCGGTGCATTGGGATCAGTACGTTTAAGAATCGGAATGATAGGGGAATTACAGATATTGGAGTCGGTTTCTACGACCACTCCTTGGGCAATGAGCTCTTCAATGATTTCCAGTAAAGCCACTACAGCATCGGGTGGTAACTTGTATTGTCTGATTCGTGGCAAAACAACTCCTGGTTTGAGTGTAACACGGTATGGTGTGATGTGCATGCAACCTACATCGGTTGGGCCTTGTGCCCACAGGTGTTTCGGTTCATTTTTCAATCTGACATCGAACTCCCGTAATACATAGTGACCCTTAAAGTCACGCAGGAAAAGTCTAACTCCTTCCGGAGAGCAACATATCACAGCTCCTAGAGCCTTCAATGTTTTGATACCTAACAAGTTTTCTGGACATGACTTCATGAGTAACAAGTCTGTAACGTGTGATAATGGACCCACAGCTAGGGGGACTGGTTTCGATACCTCATTTACAATAGGCTGTCCTGAAAAACCAAGGGAAACATTCTGTGAGCCTGAGAGGGGTGCCCCTGGGACTTCATTATGGCTGATTGTTGTGCGGCTTGCCCCTGTGTCAATTAAAAACTTTCTGTCTTTTCCCAATACTTGACTGTGTACATAAGGACCCTCTTGATCTACAGGAATCTCAATAAGAGGCAAGCCAACCTCCCTCTCTAGGCTATTTCATGTGTATCGCTGATAATCGGGATAATCAGATTGGGCATACTGGTTCATCTGTCGTGAAACTTGCTGCGTCGCGGCAATGGGCTGTGGCTGTGGCTGTGATGCAGCTGCGGTCTGTGCTGTATGTGGTGAAGCATGCATAGGTTGTGAATTCTGTGAAGTCTTTTGCTGGACCTGGTCTTGTCTAGGCGGATGCGGTCTTTCTTTAGTTTTACCTGTTGCTATATTGTGTTTCAGGACTGGACATTCATGTACGTAGTGACCTGGCTGCTTGCAATAGTTGCATGTCCCTTTAACGGGAGCTGCTGAATTACCTGTCTGGGTCGTACCATTTCTCTGGCCGTCGGCTGGAACCGACTGGGCCACTAACATTTTCATTTTCGTGTCTTTCATACGTCTCTGTTCGTGATCCTGTTCTTCTCTAATTCTGTTCTGGTGGTATTGTAACATTTGTAACATCTGGGATGGCGTATTTGCTTGCCATGTACTTTCAACTTTATATACACGGTTTTTAACTGATGTCAGGGAATTCTCGACTAATTTTGTTACAAAAAGATGTGGGTACGACTCGCTACCTGGTTTTAGGCCACTATTAATAATGAAACATTTCTCGAATCTTGAATAGAAGTCACTGATATCTTCATCGTGCTTCTGTTTACATGCTGAGATTGCGTCCCAGTCTTCCTTTTTAGTTGTCAATAATCTTGGCAAGACCTGTACTATTAAACCTGGTAATGCTTTAGCTTTATCCCCAAGGCCTAGCCCTGGGGTACGACCTTTTTCCTCGTCTTCTATTTCAGTCCATATAATCTTTTTATCTCCCACCTCCCATTCTTTTTCCTTGAGTTTCTCGTAGATGCCGGTGGGCAGCAGTACTTTTAACAATTTCATAATATCTGTATACGTGTAATCTCCCATGAGTAACATGTCTTTAAGTTCTCGGTGAAAACCTGCAGGGTCTTTATCGTGACAGGGTACTAGCTTCTTCATTTCTAACATTTCTAACTTTGTTAAAGGTGTGTACACAAACACGCGTTCCAAGGCATGATTGGCATTCATAACGGGGTGTACTTCTCGTAAAGGATTCTGCCTGTCAAAATGCTCGAAATGACACATTTTTCTTTCTGGAGGCGGAGCGGAAACATATTGTGGGCCTAAGAAAGTGTTATATCTGCGGCGTTGTTCTAGAATTATTTGAATTAATCTGGTACTTAGGCCTCTCCATCTTTTCATAAGTAGCGCTTCTAAAGTATCCGGTAAGGGACCTGGATCAGAATGTTGTTGTCTGTATAACGTGATGAGATGCTGAATCATGTATACACCAGCTAATTTCTGCTCGTCTGGGGAAAGGTTCAGAAATGTCTGTGCTACTGTATCATCATTGTACGTGTTAGAATTGTCAGCCCATAGTACTGCTGACCGGGCTAGTTCTTGTTCATCCATAGAATTGAGTACATGGTACCCCATTTGTTCTTGAAGCATTTTATCGGTAACTTGAAACAGATGTTCAGGAGAACTTGGTTTTGATATGCCAGAGAGAAAAATTCTCTTGCTTTCCGGACGAATGCCTTTCCTAAGGTAATTTCCCTTACCTACATACGCTATCATTTCTTTAGTCGTTTCTGGTTCTTCAGGTTCGTCCTCCTCGGAGGAGTTGTCATTTTCTTTTTCCTTTTCATGTTCTTTTCTGTGTATTTCTATTACTTCCTTTCTGATTTTCTTGTACATACTTGCTATACAATTCAGTTTATCATGCTTTCCGTCGGCTATATTTTGACCCCACTTGTTTAGTGCTTCCATTTCTTCCTGGTCTACCCCAGGCCTGTTTCGGTCTCTTATTAAGCAATTTATGAAAAAACGTAATACATATGCTTGAGTGTCAACTTTCTGGTGTGCCAGGGCCTCGTTAATACTTTCGGGATTTTCCCCAGTCTGGACAAAATGATATATTCTATCTAGGTGATCAGCCATCCCTGGGAATAACACTAGGTAATCTGTAGCTTGTCGCAAGCGTAATGATGCTATCAACATTCTATCGTCTTTACCGGGTACTGGATCGTATCTGCAAATTGGAAGGGGTTCTTTGAGTATGTCGAGACGGGGTGATTGGGGTGTATATTGCTTCAGCATGTCCCTAAGGTGTAATCTATGTGTTGCTGGCGGGGTCTGGAGACCTCCTGTCGCACCTCCTGAGGCAGAAACTTGAGCATTATTTCTCTGTGGAGTCTGTATGTGTACCTGAATTTGTCTCTTACTGGGATCAGGCGCAGTCGGATTCGGTATATTAATCTTAGGTGTGGGAAGTGGTGGAGGTGGAGGAACAAGCGGAGCAGGCTGTCGATCGGGTGAACCTTGTTGCGGCAATGGCGGAATATGGTCTTGGGGCGGGTTGCCACCTCCGTCACCGTCAGTAGGCGGGACGCGGGCACGGGGATTGGTGTAAGCGGGTGCTACATTGTCTAGATAGGAAGCAAGGAATATGTCTTTGGTGGTCCTGTGATTTACTTTAGTCGGAACCAATTGTGGCGGCAGATTTTTCGGTATTTCTGAAGTGGCTTCAGGCAAACCCTCGGCCACTAAGTACATGCCATTTACAAGATTATTTCGCATACGGTCTACTTGTTCTGCTTTTACTCGGATCCCTTCATTAACTAATTCGTTTTCTCGGACTCTATCCGACTCTTCTCTATGTCTGTCTTCTTTACGGAGTGCTTTTTCGGCACGTTTATGTGATTCTTTACGCCAAAATTCTATGGCGTCTTTCTGCGATTGTCTGGCTTTCTTTTTCCATAGCGCTTCTTCTACCTTCATGCTGCACTCGGCATCCCATGTTCCTGAGTTCCCTTTTGTCATGGTCCTGCCTTTGGAGAGGCTGGCCTGTGGGTCCTGTATCTGATCTAGTTGTCTAGATTTTTGAGGGTTTGCCTGCTGGTATAGTGTCCCCTTCTAAGACTTCAACTCTCTCTGGGTTTTTGGGCTTGGATGGTTTGTTGCCTGGCATATTTATCTAGAGTATGCTTCTCCCAGTTCTCAGGGATGGGTTGGGGGGAATTGTGTGGGGGCACTCATTCCCTGGATATTTTGGGCTAATCAGCTTGGTTGGCCTCCGTTCTCCCTCATCTGTTGGCTTTTCATTTTTGTTGTGGTATCAGCTGTTTTGGGTTTGGTTCCTTTCGTGCGGATCCCGGGTTGCCTTTTCTGCTGAAGCCAGGGACCTCTGGGTTCCTGGTGTCATGCTTGTGAGGAAAGTGGCCTATGGACCTGGGGTTTCTAGTTCAGGTTTTTGACAGTGGGTCACTTTCTTTGGTGTTATGTGTTTCACTCTTCCTTTATGTCCTCCACGATGCTTGGTCCTGTCCTTGGCAGCTAAAGGGGTGTCATCAAGGATTGGACGGGATTGTCTTGCTTCCCCAGCTCCTCGCTTAGGCTAATGGCTGGTTGGTCCAGAGTGTGCTGGGGTTGGTCGCTGTTGGAGGTTATACATGTGTGATGGTCCTCTCCACAGGCCTCTTGAGGGGTTCTCTGAGGTCTGCCATTCAGTATCATATCCATGGTGTTATGGGCGAAGTTTCCTGGGGGTGCCTGTTTTGTCATGGCATTTCCCCTTGTTTCCATATGTTTCCAGTTGAGCTGCGCTCTGGTCTTGGTTTGCCTGGGTCTGTTTAGACCCGGTTGGGGTGTTAAGTTCTCAGGGCTGTTCTTTTACTGAGCCCTGTGTTGGGGTCACTAGATGGCTCAGGCAGCTTTCATCTTTGGGTGTTGTGGTTCTGGTAATGTTGCTGTGGAACTGTTCATAGCTGTGTCCGGATTCCTTGGGCCTCTGTTGTGGTCCAGGCTCCTAGGTTTTCAGTCTTCAGATCCTGGTTGTCTCTCAGTTCTGAGCTGGTGGGGGGGCCACCATACCCTTTCATCTGCATTTGTGGCCCGTTCCACATGTGTTCAGTTTTGTTAGTGGGGAGTTTCATCTACTGTTTTTGATGTTTCTTGCTGTTCTCTGTCGAGGATGATATCTCCCTTCTCTGGCATTCTGCCTTCTCCCCGGGTTGGTCTTTCATCAGGGCTGTCACTGTTGAGTGTCCTTGATCTCTTTTGCTTCCCGTCTTGTTGTGTGGGTTCCTGGGGTCAGTCTGTTTCCAGCAGGTGGTTGTCTGGGGGATGTCTGATTTGCCTTTTCCCCAGCCAGCCCTGTGGTGGTGTGACTTTCCTCCTATGTCTTTTCTGTCCGAGATCCTGCTTTGAATACTCGGGATCTCTCGGGTGGTGCTGGTGGTCCTGCTTGGCCCCTAGCTGTTGGTCTCCAGGTCTCTTGCTTTTGGCAGTCCTTGTACCCTGGTGGATTTGTCTCCCCTCTCCTCTGCGGTTGATGATGGGTTGGTGATGCCCGGGGCTTCCTCTACTCTTGGCAGTGGCCCTGCTTCTGTCCTCATTGTTCCCCTCTACTGTCCTCTGGGGGGCAGTGTGGCTCTCTCTCAGCTTTGGCGGGGTTTCTTCAGTCTTTTCCCCTGTAGTGCTCCCGAGCCGCTGTCTGGCTGTTCTGTATGATGATTTTGTGGCCCACTGACTTGGTCTCCATTTCAGGTCTGTGGGTCTGCTTTCTTGGTACATGGGTCCCCTTTGGGGTTACTGGCTGTAGTGGCACCCTGGGTAGCAATGTTTCTGTGGAGTTGCCTGGGTTTCCTTACTGGGTCAGCTCTCTGGTGTTGGGGGACTCTGGTGTCCCCCCTTGGTGTTGGTGATGCCAGGGAGGTGCATTTCTTTTGTCTCTGGTGTGTTTCAGCAAGCATTGATTGCTGCTTCTGGGCCAGCTGAGATGGTTCTGTGGTCCTTGTGGCTCGTGGGGTGGGCTGTACTGTTTTCTTTGGTTCATGCACCTTCCTTCATGTTACCTGTCTCCTGGTTGCTTATTTTGGATCTTCCTCCATGAGGTAGGGGAAGGCTTTCTGTGTCTGATGGTCTGTGGATCGCTCATGGGTTCAGATGGCATACTCTTTGTCTGGATATTCTACTCAGTCAGTGGTGCTGTGCACTCTGTTCAGGATGTGGCTGCTTCTCCGGCTGCTTTTGGTTGAGCCTCCTTTTCGGTCCTCTTCTGGGTCCCTGTTTGAATGTCTTCTTCTTCCACTGTTTGACGTTTTTCGTCTGCATGGGTTGGGTGCTGATTCCTTTTTTTAGAGGGTTTGGTTTATTTATTTATTTTATCTGTTTATAGTCTTATATAGTGCCTGAATTGACCCCCGAAAAGGTATCTCTGTGCTGAGGACGCGGCTACAGGGTTAGCTGAGGCGCACAATCAAAACAAAATCGTCTTCAGGAGCTTCCAGGACTGGAGATGATCCGAACACAGTCTTAGATCAATGGGAAGCTGATTCCAGTAGAGGGGGGCCAGGTGGGAGAAAGCTTTACCAGCCAGCCTGGCTCGCCTGACTCGGGGAATTACAAGCAGGAATATTGTTCCTGAGCGAAGGGCTCTGGGTGGCACATAGGGAATTAATTTCTCTGCGAGGTACACAGGGTCGATATTGTATAGGGCCTGATGCACACTGCTGCAGATTTTGAAATTCACCTGCTTTCGAACTGGAAGCCAGTGCAGTTGGCAAAGGAGTGGAAGGGAAGACGTTTTTGGGGGGGCATTTAAGACCAGGCGTCATGGAGTATTCTGGACCACCTGCAATCTACATAACAAGGACTCAATGGATGAGACCAGTAGTGCATTGCAGTAGTCCAGGCGTCTTAGTATAAGGGTTTGCATCAGAGTTTTACGGGATGATTCCGGGAGAAAAGGAAAGACCCGGCGCAGGAGACCCAGCATGTGGAAACAGACACCAGCGATTTGCGGAACATGATCTTTCAGGTTGAGTGACAGGTCTAAACGTATGCCCAAGTTCTTGACAAGGGAGTTAGGGGGAGGAGGGGTGCTGAGATCCGCCGGCCACCAATAGGGAGTCCATAACAGTGGGACCTCACCGAAAAGCATGATCTCTGTCTTACCAACATTGAATTGAAGAAATTTATCTCTCATCTAGTTAGAAAAGGCCCTCATACCATTAGAGAAAGCCGTCCGAACAGAACGGGTGAAATTGATGAAAGGGGATAGAAGCTGAGTATCGTCGGCATAGGATATAGGAATAAAACCACTTGTTCTGAGGAGCTTGGCCAAGAGAGCGACATAGATATTGAGTAAGGTAGGGCTCAAACAGGAGCCCTGTGGTACTCCCTTGGTCAGTGTCATGGTTGCCGAGCAGTACTGGCCCAGATTAATGGTTTGGGAGCAGAAAGAGACAAAACTCTTCATCCACTGAAAGGCGGAGTCTCTAAGTCCGATCTCTTCCAGTCTCCTGAGCAAGATCTGGTGTGAGACCGTGTTGAATGTGGCAGAGAGGTCTAACAGCACCAGAATTGTAGATTGGCCCCCGTCTTGCGGGATGTGGACTCCTGCCTGGTGTTTTGGCCTGTACTCATCCCTCTCCTTTCAGCGTTGTTGTTAGGTGTGACGTCCTTTGTTGTTTTTGTTCCATATGAATGCCGGGTTTCTGGCTTGGGTATTCTCAATCAGCATAAATGGGATCGGACAGGAGGGACGTGGGGGTAATGCTGTATTACTTGCTGGTTATCTTCATTTCTCCTTATCCCATTTTCCCTGTCCCATATATTACGCCTCTGCCTCCCTCCCGGACGGCAGGCCTTCCTATGTGGGGCTTGCTTGTTCAGAGGGAATGCTAGTTAAGAATGCCTTAAGTACTCTCGGTGTGAGGGGGTGGGTTAGGGGTCCAGTAGTCCTTTTGTTCTTCGTTTCTGTCTGCAAGATAGATATACCTCAATCAGTAATGAATGAGACCAGGAAAGGAAGCCCCGGACTGATGAAGATTTCTGGTAAGTAAAAGAGCATTCCCAAACCAGCTTAGTAGCTGAAATAATTTAGGTGCGAATGTTAGTAGTTAATACTTCTTTAATTGTATGCTCGCTTAGATATATTTGTACAGCTTTTATATAGATGTGTTGAAACACACTGTTCTGATTCAGAGCGTCCCATCAAGACTTTAAATGTCAGACCCCTCTTCAATATGACAATGGAAAGGTTTAACATTCATGCAATTCATTATTTGCCATGTTATAATTAATCACTGGAGATGTTTTAAAAGAACACCGACATCTGCCTCGACCGACCTTTTCATTATTAGAAGGCACTTTTTCTTGCAGCGATATAATTACCGATTTCATTAATAATGAGAAATAGATTGGAATCTGTACAAATATGTCAACTATGTGTCATGTTGTGTATGAAATATGGGAAACATAAATGGTGTAAAAAATAAACACCATAAAATGAGAGTAAATTTGCTAACAGCGTTCCCGAAAACAATGATTTTAACTGTTTAACTGGCTAGGAAATAGAATCAATTTCACATTGAGATACAGCTGTGCTGGCTTCTATAGTCTTAGAAAATTAATTATGGATCACCAGGCAATCCTGCCATATGTGCTCCCTGGAACCTTCAATGCTTTTGCAAAGAAGACACATTTTTATCAGCTTGGTGGAACTTTTTATTTAGTTTTGAAGGGGTTATGTTCGGTCTATAGAGGCACTTGTTTTTATCCCAATAGAACCAAACGTATACAGATCCATACAAACCTCTGAACAAGCAATCTCACATTCGTAAACCACTTCTTGACACAATTTATTTATTTGTTTAGAAATTTACATGATTTTTCCAAGACGCAAATGCCATTTTCCAGTTACATCTGATGAACCTTTATATGATTAGATTCCCCTATAATCAGGTAAGTATTTTAAACATACAATAAGCATACCAGTTACATCAATAGGATGCAAAAATGTTCTTGGTTTTGAAGTTTGCCGATTTTTCAGAAGAGCATTTGTAAAGGTACAGCCTTTCTCTACTACTACTATTATCAATACTACAAAAATATCCTGAATCTTCCTGCTTCAATACCCTTACCAATATTTTCTATTCCTCTCCTCTCTGCATGACTTTGTGTGACTGTCATGCAGAAGTGGTTGACATCTGTTTTTTTTTACAGCGGGCGTGTGAAACAGTGCCAATCATGATTTTTTGTAAGACAACCTATACTTATCTTATATGTCATTTTTATATCTGTTGACATTTCTGAGGGAAAATATATAGTCATTCATTATCTGTAATTCAACACCCTTAAATGAAGGACCAAACTGAAGTGCACTAGCCTTATCCAATGATAACCCAGAAATCAATTTCCACCCAGAGATACACATGTGAGAAAGTCCACCCACTGTTTGTTTTTCTGATTTGGAACTTTCAGCCTGATTCATGTAGCTAAATTGCACTCGCAAAGGGCCAGATTCTCAGAATCTGGCCCTTTGCGAGCGCAATTTTTGCATTTGGTATTCATGATACCAAATGCAAAAATCGCTATTTAAGAATTCGCATATTTGCGTGGAATGGCATTTAAGGAATCTCTAATAGAGATTCCTTAAATGCTATTCATGACACACAACAAAATAGCGATTTTGGACTTTTGGGGCCGCTATTTACCGACAGGTCAGACCTGTCGGTAAATAGCATAAACTCAGAAAAATGCTTTTAAAAGCATTTTTCAAAGTTGCATGTAGCACACACACATGTCCTTTGGACATGTGTGTGCGCAACACCTGTCCAAAAGTGCATTTTAGGGGTGCTACAGGGCGTCCTTTGGACACCCCTGTCACCCTTAAAATCGCTATCTCAGTTGCGAGTAGCAAATTGCTACTCGCAAATCCCCAATCATTCCAATGGGCCTCTTGGCCCATAGGAATGAATGGGGAGTATTTGCGAGTAGCAAATTGCTACTCGCAAATAAAGAACATGTAGGAATCGCTATTTAAGTAGCAATTCCTACATGAATGCCGTTTTGCGTGTCCTCAATAGCGAATCGCTATGATTCGCTATTAGGGACACGCAAAACGGCCCGTACATGAATCAGGCTGTAAGCCTCTGTTATGGACTGAGTCCTGCCTAACAAGCCTCAGTACAAAGTATTTGAAAAAACACAATGCATCATTGTTACATTTTGTGATTTCTTAATTGCAAAAATTAAAGAATCGCAATTAAGAAATCGCAAAATGCTATGCATTAAGAAATCGCAATATTTTTTGCTATTCCTTAATTTTCCTTAATTGCAATTCACAATTTGCGAATCGCAATTAAGGAATCCCTTCCCATTGATTCCTATGGGCCTAGAGACCCAATGGAATGAATGGGAAGCCATTCTCATTTTGCGATTAACAATTAAGGAATCGCAAAATGAGAATGCTATTTCAAGGGTGCAGGGGGGGTCCTAAGGACCCCCCTGCACCCCTGAAATTTAACTTTAAGAACATTTTTCACACACACATTCCCCAAGGGCATATGTGTGTGTAAAATGAAACTTTCAAAAATGCACTTTTGTGCATTTTTGAAAGTTTTAGCAAATTACCATGAAGTTGAACTTCATGGTAATTTACCTCTTCCTGTTTGCGAATGCGCAAAAAAAAATATTCATGCATTGCATTAAAGTAATCACAAATTGCGATTTCTTAAATGCAATCACAATTTAAGAAATCGCAACATAATTGTGATTCCTCAAATTGCGAAAAAAAAAAAAAACATGATGCATCCCAAAAAAAGGAAATTGCATTTGCAAACGGCCGAATTTTGCGATTCGCACTGTTTGCGTATGCAATTTACCTTGATGCATGTGGGCAAATATGCCTTTGTCTTGGCTACATAGATCGTAGTATTGTAAAAGTATTGTAACTTGGCCAGAGAATTACGCTGTCCTTAAAACCTGGGAAATATCAATAACATAATTCGTGTAAGTTACTAATGTAAACAAGAGGAGGCCCGTACTTCATCTGCAGGGTCAGTGTAGCGAAACAACCTTTTCTTCATGGTCACCATGATTTTTTTATTTTTCCCAAACATTATTGTTGCAGGTATCATGACTCGGTGTGCTATACCACAGCTTTTCAGTGTCACAGTGTTTTCCCTAAAACTGGTTTCACCCAATTGGTATATTTAACTTAACAGTGTAATCAATTAAATTTGGCGCAGAAATTATGATTGTGCCATGGAAGCTAAGCTGCAATGAGTAATGTACATAAACCACATGAATCCACGGTTCCAGGTGGCAGTAGTGTGCTCTGGCTGGCCTTCAGCCGGAGATACAGAGCTGGGAAACGGCCTTTGCCATGTAGGATTTTTTTTTATATGTCAGATAAGTCAACTCTTCGGTGTGCCGTCAAAACCCACTAGGCTGCGTACTTAAAATATGGAAATATGGCTTTCTACATATTGGGAATAGCATGCCAACACTGGAACAAAATAGCCAAGTCCGTTTTCACTATGCAGGTAAAGCTTTTTCCCATAAACATGCTTAGCTACAAATAGAAAAAAAAGATTTTATTTCCCTCCATGGGGAAATACTAGATGATACTAAGGCCCACATGCATCATTGTGTCATTTTGCATTTCTTAATTTGCGAAAATTAAGGAATCGCAAATTAAGAAGTGCAAAATGCTATGCATCCTTTTTTTCGGTATTTCTTTGTGATTCGGTAAAAATCGCAATTTTTACCGAATCCCAAAGAAATACCGAATTCTTAAGTTAATTTTCGCAATTCCCATTGATTCCTATGGGCCAAAAGGCCCATAGGAGTCAATGCAAATTGCGAGTGGCACTTAGAAAATTTCATGGGTGCAGGGATGGGTCCAAAGGACCCCCCCATGCACCCCTGAAATGTATTTTTCGCATCATGTTGCACACACACATGTCCTAAGGACATGTGTGTCCGTAACATGAATGTTGAAAAAAAAGCATTTTCAACATTTTAAACACTTTTTCCAAATTTACCGAGTGGTTCAACCACTCGGTAAATTTGGCACCCTATTTGCGAATTTTCACTTTTTAAAATAATGATGCATTGCTTTTAAGAAATCGCACATCTGCGACTTCTTAAAAGCACCAGCAATTTTAGAATTCGCAAACATGTTACGAATTCTAAAATTGCTTCATGCACCTCAAAAAGCACTTTTGCATTCGCAAACGGCCGATTTTAAGGAATCGCACCGTTTGCGAATGAAAAAGTGCTTGATGCATGTGGGCCTAGGTTACAAAAATCAAATTGAAAGGTAATGTAGATTTTACATAACTTCAGTGGAAAAGGAACTTTTCAAACGTTTTAGAACCAAGTTGCCTCTCCGCAAGGATTCAGCAAGGAGTCACTTAGCAAGGAGTTCCCATCTGGTACTGGGAAAGGAACAATGTGCAGAACAAAGGGGAGCATTCACAGTTCTTCCCTCACTTGGAAATGTCAAAAGGGGCTGCAGGAACTGATAACGTTAATTTCAGGGCCTTCTCAAACTTTATGGCTGCAGTCACAGTAGGAGACAAAACTAATTTTTGGGTTGACAACTTATTGACTTGAGGTGGAATTTTTTGACAAGTACTGGACTCATTTATCAGCACTAAACTTCAGAGATTATCACCCGAGTGTTGGACTGGTAGGCATAGATTTGAGTCCAAGTATGGCTGGTGTGTGACTTAACACAGTTTATGATAACGTTTTTGACAGGGGTTGTATTGACTTATTTATCAATACACTGCTGAGAATTGAAGCATAATTCCAGCTGCACATACAATGGAGGAGATAATAAATACCGCTTGTCATCTTTCCTTCACCTGTGTATTAGAGTTAGCAGTAGAAGTGACACTAAAATTGGTTGTTGTTATTATTATTATTATTATTATTATTATTATTATTATTATTATCAGTGGCAGTGGGGCGGGCGGAGTGGGGGGGAGTCGACAAACAACAGACTAGGTATAATTAAATAAATAATACCTATTCCTTTGTCTGTTTGCTTCCCCCCACCACGCCCTGCCCCAACCTACCCCGCTTACCTGTGCCAGCCGCTGCTGGTTATTATTATTATTATTCTATTCAATGCACTTACAAGATATGAACCAACAATTTGGGAAGAAATGTATTGTCTGTCTCTCTTTAGATTCAATAAAATGATTTTGTTCTTTGACTCAATAAGTGACAAAGGGTTATTGAGTTAATGCTGAAGATGGTGGATTTTTTTTTAGATATGACAAAATGCCACGTCACCTTCACAAAAACCTTTCAACCTAATGCTTTGCACATGTACAATGAAATACAGTCTTCAGAATGCACTGCGAAGGAATTCAATGGAATGTAATACATTGTTAGAATTAATTATTTAATAAATGAAGACAAAACAATGAAATTATGGATAAATTCACACTATGATATGTAAAGAGAAGGAGAGGGTATACTCCTGAAACAGAGTAGATATGAATGGTTTACAAATAGAGAAACAGGAGGAATGCAAGGTGGACCATGGAAGCACGAATTATGTGAGTGGGTAAAAGTATTTGTTATAGAAGACATGGGACTGAGGATTTGGTTAATTACTGTGTGATTTAACACAGCTTGTTCATAGTCTTTTTACCAAGTGATTAAATTGACTTGCTATACACTACACTTCAGAGAATGATAACTTACTATTGAGGGAATTGCTATAGGCCTGCGGCCTAAGTTGACTTTTGTGTGACTTAGCACAGTGTGAAAGGCTTTTGTGCAAAAGCATGATTTAAACAGATCATTTATCAGTACACTTCAAAGATTGCACTGGAATTTTAGGACTGATGGTCCATGTTGAGATAATTGCTGTAGGAGGTCATACATCATACTTGGGACATTTTATTAGGGAGGGACGTAAGCGGCCCACACACTCACACATACACCTCACTCACACCCTAGCATTCACACAAGTACACAAACCCAAATACACATACATTCATACATACAAGCATGCATGCACCAAACGTAAAAAAGCACATATAACTTACTCTAGCTGCAGCTCTCAAAAAGTGAAACTTCTGAGGTCACAGGAGGGTTGGGTTTGCTGCCTTCCCTAATTGGCTGACCCTAGGTCACCAGTGATGGAAGGCAGCAGTACCAACCTCGTTACTGAGTGAGATGGGGTCAGTTAGACTGCTGACCCCACCCCACTCTGTGACTAGGCGTCACTTATTGACATTCTGTCCTGGGCACTTCAGGGCTTAAAACTGAAGCTCCCAGGTCAGAGAAAATCTGTGATGCTTCATCTGATCTCAAGGGGGAGGGGCTAAAGGCACATTGCCAGGCTGAGGAGGTCATACACACAGGATGTAAAATCTTCATCCTACTTATAGAGAGGGGGACACTATGAGCTGATTATTAGGTCCATTGACCCTTGCTCTCAAAAAGTAACTAGTACACAAAGAGGGTCACTGTTCCTTGTAGAGGATGAAAGAGGAAGAAACTTTTTTGAGTGCTACTCTATCTGTGGGGGACAGTGTGACCTCATCATAATACCCTCACACACCCCGATGGATGTCATGCTTCATCATCTGGGCTTTGCTCCTCGTCGGGCTGGCACTGCCATGCACTATGGTTCCCCCGAAGGGTCTCTTCATCGGAGATCTTTTGATGAGAAGCCGATTGGGTGTGTGGGTGTAAGTGTAAGTGAAGTCTAAAGTGGTGTGTTAAAAAATTACTGGAGGGAGAGTGTGTACTATATATTAGGGTGATCCCTCTGTCATTGTTAAAACAAAGTGTGTAGTGCTGCTCGAGGGGATATTACGTCCCTCTGTAGCTGGGTATATGTCCCTAATGGACATATATAACAATCAACATGTTTCGCGGTGTATGTGGCCTCAGAAGGAGATCTAAAGCGCTTCTTCAGGTCAATCTTAGTATCAGTGGCAGCCTGAACTAACCAGTGCCACCAATTTTGTAGAAGGGAGTAGCGCTATCCCTTAATATTAAAGTCAGGACCTCATGAGATCAGTGAGGGCACTCAAGAAGGTTCTCCCGTAGTAGCACCCACCGGCTGAGACAGGGAGAAACACACAGGTGGATTAGCTCTGCAACTACGGGAGAACCTTACTGAGTGCCCTCATTGATCTCATAACTATAAAGCAAGGAACTTCGCCCTACTTCCTCTCAACCATTAAATACATAAAGGAAAATATTGACTAGCACTTTTTGCCTTTCCTTGTCCCCCATAATAAACAAAATGGTAGGTTTGCATGAGGGTTTGGCTTTTAATGCTAAAGAACACACTTTTAGAGATATGGGGCCTGATTCACAAAGGTAAACTTATACTTTGGTAAAAGTTTACTATTTATTTTCTGTTCACAAACTATAAGTTAATAGTATATTTATGACTGTGGACAATCCACAGTCAGGTCTAAGAACTCTGCGAATAAAAAGATAGACCTGTCCAAAGTGTAAGATTACCTTTGTGAATCACGATCATGGTGCTCAATAATAAGTATTGGGTGAAAGAAGTGAGGTTTCCCCACTTCCCCTGACTTTGCTTGAGACAAAGCTCCCAGCCTGCCAGAGAATTACATTCTGCAGTATGTTCTTATGCCTGAGACTGGGGCCTGTTTAAACTTGGTGATTGGAACCAGTCCCTATTAAATTTGTTTGTAGGGATTGGGGTGCCTGCTTTTTAAAGATTTTCTCTGGAAGCTGCCTTGCCCCATCGTCAAACTGCCCTCACCTTGGGAAGTGGCTCGCCTACTCTGCCCTGTGGGATAAGCAATAGAGTTGGTCCTTGGTTCCCAGAGATGCCTTGCGGTCGAACTTTAGTGAAGATACCCGGTCAACAGAACAAAGACAGCAGCCCTCAGTTTCTCTGAACCCCTGAATGCAAGTAAACGTTTGAATTCCCATTGTTGTCATATTTTAGTTTGGTACGGTTTATAGGGGAAAGAGGGTGAGTTGGCGCTAATTCTTCTTACCTGTACTGGGGTTTTTTATTTTCTTGTGCATTTTGGTACTCTGATTGTGTGAAGGTGTTACCTCCCCAGACAGTTTCCCCTTCTATTCAGGATAGGGAGTTAAAATGCCCCTGCTGATCCCCATGGTATCTTGGCACGAGCAGTCAGGCTTATCCCAGAGGCAATGTGTAATGCATTTGCACATAACACACAGTACTACAGTCAAAACACTATAAAAGGATACCACACCAGTTTTAGAAAAATAGCCAATATTTTTCAGTGAAAAACAAGAGCAAAACGATAAAAATCCAACATAAAGTCTAAGTAAACTTAGATTACAGTTCCTTGAAGTCGATTTCCCATCCGGGGCTATCATGGCGTAGTGAACATTAAAAAATCCAACAGTTCAGGGCGATTCCAAGCTCGCAGGCCAGCTATGGTGTTAGGAAGACCCACAAACAGTATCTTGGAAATACAGGGTGTCATGGACCTTGCGATGAGCCCCAAAAAGGTGGTGTCACTGATGTCGAAAGAAATTGGTTTCGGTGGTCGGTACGCGAGCCGTCAGGACCATGAAATTACCCCGGTGGTAGATCGAACTCTGTGAGTTTGAGTCTGGATCACTGGTGTCTAAAGGCATCAGAACAGTGATGCGAAGCAGGACAATGTGATGTGCGGTTTCTACAGGTAATAAGAAAATCAAAGCAGTCCCTATCACTAACTTGAAAAAAGGGCTAATGCTATCCCTGGTATGCCACCATAGCTCAAGAGATCCTTACACTTAAATCCACTCTAGTAAATTATATACACAATAAGCAAACAATCGGGGTAAAAATTAAACACAATTTATTATAAAATATACAATTTCAAGTTTCAATTACAGTGCCACAGTATAAAATATTAAAAAAAGGGGGGTTGGTGTCAGCACCCTACCAATAATTCATTGGTGCACACATGATTAACACACAAAATCAGAATTAAAAAAGCAGTTAGCTATTAAAAACAAGTTGTCGACGCAGCGTTTCGGTTTCTATGATGACACCTTCATCAGGACAGGGTTCTATACAATTAAGAAACACAGTATTAACACAACATCTCCTTTGGAGCACAACCATATTGTCACTTTTTTACATTCAGCCCATTGCTTTTTTCTACATTTGTATAGTTTTATCAAATACATTTTATAGTGGAGCAGAGAGACACACTTCTCATGGATATATTGTACTAAGGGCTAGTGATCACTGAAACACATTTTAAAGAAATTTTTACATGTAATACTGGGGCACATTGGACAGTGGCAGCCAGATCTCTTGAGCTATATAAAGTTCAAACGAGGTGAACTTCGAGGTGAGTTACATCTTGAGTTGCAATCAACTTATGGGAACAGTCTATAACTATTCCAGCATATGTTATTTATGAGGGTGGGGATTTTTTACTTACTTTAACAAAAAACGAACTCTTATCACTTTTAGAGACGTATTCCTCTGTAATCAATTCGAGGAAGGGGTCCTTAATTCATCACAGGACATCATCTACACAAATGGATGTGGACGGTCAAACCATCTCTTTCCGTCTGAAACAACAAACACCTTACTTCAATTTCATATTTTTATTAGTATAGGGTCTATTTGTTTGTTAGTACTGTAAAGGTCTATTAATTACCTTCACTTTCTCATGGAGTTTCCTTTACATGAGGAACAAAGGAGCCACCGTTATGCGGGACTTATTTTTGGAGTTCCTTAAAAAAAAAAAATCAAGGGGTGTATCAATTTGTACTCTAATAAGAACAATCAAGGTTTTTGGTACTTGCATTTCTCCATAAGTGTAAACCACTTACCCTTGGATATAGGGGATCAGTCAAAGGTATGGCACGTGACTGGAAGCCGTCTGGTTCTTTATTTAAAACCAAATCGCTGTTTTCATGCGTCAACTCCGCTCGGGGGTATTTTTAATTTACCACCCTAGGAAAAACATATATGTAGAAGTGACGGATTCATCAATTCCTGATTCATTTACACATATTACTTAGTTTATATCTTGTATAATCCTTGAGGGGATGGGCCGTGTTACATTGTGCAGCAAGACTTATATTAATGGCTGCCGGTTGGCTGATCCAACACGATTGGTTAAACTTAATTGGACGCATGCGGAGTTCTTGCTGCGTGTGTTAGAAAATTCTGAGCTTTTTTACACAATTTTCTCTATACACGGGTTTTTTTTTTAAAAAAAAGCGAAACTCGTGTCCTATTGCGCTTTTCCCCATATAAATGGTTACGGTTACCAAAACAGTGTTAGTCACAGATTATCGTTAAAGTGATCCACTGTCTTTGTCTTAATTCGCCCTTAAGTGGCGTAATCGAGACGGGACCATGATTTCGGCCGTTCCACAGCGCTAGAGACTGGGGCTGCTCGGCAACAATATCTATAGCTATTACCTAACGCGAAACCTCAATCAACTCGGGCGCAGTTCTGTGAAACCTCCCTGCTAATACGGGTGCTTTCTCGCTCACCTTTCGTCTGGAAATCGGCCTCCCTGCTCCTTTGTCCACTCCTGGTCGTCCGTTTGTTTTGCAGATACACACTTCCTGTGTTTTTGTTGGTATTTAACTGTTTCCGGGTCGCGCGTTTTCAATGAAGACTCACAAGACCGTTAAGGAGCCTTTGTGCGGTCTCGCGAGGTCTCGACAAACGGACGACCAGGAGTGGACAAAGGAGCAGGGAGGCCGATTTCCAGACGAAAAGTGAGCGAGAAAGCGCCCGTATTAGCAGGGAGGTTTCACAGGACTGCGCCCGAGTTGATTGAGGTTTCGTGTTAGGTAATAGCTATAGATATTGTTGCCGAGCAGCCCCAGTCTCTTGCGCTGTGGAACGGCCGAAATCATGGTCCCGTCTCGATTACGCCACTTAAGGGCGAATTAAGACAAAGACAGTGGATCACTTTAACGATAATCTGTGACTAACACTGTTTTGGTAACCGTAACCAATTATATGGGGAAAAGTGCAATAGGACACGAGTTTCGCTTTTTAAAAAAAAATAAAAAAAAACCCCGTGTATAGAGAAAATTGTGTAAAAAAGCTCAGAATTTTCTAACACACGCAGCAACAACTCCGCATGCGTCCAATTAAGTTTAACCAATCGTGTTGGATCAGCCAACCGGCAGCCATTAATATAAGTCTTGCTGCACAATGTAACACGGCCCATCCCCTCAAGGATTATACAAGATATAAACTAAGTAATATGTGTAAATGAATCAGGAATTGATGAATCCGTCACTTCTACATATATGTTTTTCCTAGGGTGGTAAATTAAAAATACCCCCGAGCGGAGTTAACGCATGAAAACAGCGATTTGGTTTTAAATAAAGAACCAGACGGCTTCCAGTCACGTGCCATACCTTTGACTGATCTCCTATATCCAAGGGTAAGTGGTTTACACTTATGGAGAAATGCAAGTACCAAAAACCCTGATTGTTCTTATTAGAGTACAAATTGATACACCCCTTGATTTTTTTTTTTAAAGGAACTCCAAAAATAAGTCCCGCATAACGGTGGCTCCTTTGTTCCTCATGTAAAGGAAACTCCATGAGAAAGTGAAGGTAATTAATAGACCTTTACAGTACTAACAAACAAATAGACCCTATACTAATAAAAATATGAAATTGAAGTAAGGTGTTTGTAGTTTCAGACGGAAAGAGATGGTTTGACCGTCCACATCCATTCGTGTAGATGATGTCCTGTGATGAATTAAGGACCCCTTCCTCGAATTGATTACAGAGGAATACGTCTCTAAAAGTGATAAGAGTTCGTTTTTTGTTAAAGTAAGTAAAAAATCCCCACCCTCATAAATAGCATATGCTGGAATAGTTATAGACTGTTCCCATAAGTTGATTGCAACTCAAGATGTAACTCACCTCGAAGTTCACCTCGTTTGAACTTTATATAGCTCAAGAGATCTGGCTGCCACTGTCCAATGTGCCCCAGTATTACATGTAAAAATTTCTTTAAAATGTGTTTCAGTGATCACTAGGCCTTAGTACAATATATCCATGAGAAGTGTGTCTCTCTGCTCCACTATAAAATGTATTTGATAAAACTATACAAATGTAGAAAAGAGCAATGGGCTGAATGTAAAAAAGTGACGATATGGTTGTGCTCCAAAGGAGATGTTGTGTTAATACTGTGTTTCTTTATTGTATAGAACCCTGTCCTGATGAAGGTGTCATCATAGAAACCGAAACGCTGCGTCGACAACTTGTTTTTAATAGCTAACTGCTTTTTTAATTCTGATTTTGTGTGTTAATCATGTGTGCACCATTGAATTATTGGTAGGGTGCTGACACCAACCCCCCTTTTTTAAATATTTTATACTGTGGCACTGTAATTGAAACTTGAAATTGTATATTTTATAATAAATTGTGTTTAATTTTTACCCCGATTGTTTGCTTATTGTGTATATAATTTACTAGAGTGGATTTAAGTGTAAGGATCTCTTGAGCTATGGTGGCATACTAGGGATAGCATTAGCCCTTTTTTCAAGTTAGTGATAGGGACTGCTTTGTTTTTCTTGTTTCCTCTTACTCCTCGTCCCGACATTGGATTTATGAGGAGACCTCCCTTTCTTTTTTCACGGTTTCTACAGGTCACAGTGCAGGCAGCAACTTGGTGATGGTGTTTGGCGATGTTGGTGACACCATGTCTACAGTGTGAAGTTGGTTGATGCATAATGCAGTGTCCACATGGTGCAGTGCAAATGGTGGCAACAGTGGATGATGCTAGAGTCAATGGCACTGACATTGGTGGACCGGGGCGGGAGTGTGGGATGGGGCAATGCTTCATGTACCTCACAAGCAGTGTCCACAGGCCATGGTTTAGGCAGCAGTGTTGATGTCGGGTGAAGCTGCATCATCGGTGATTCCAGGGTGGTGATGGGAAGCGAGGCGATGCGAAGTGCAATGCCCACAGGTTATGGTGCAAGCAGAAGCTCGATGACGGCATCAGGTGGCAACCTCAGAGAGAAGAGGGTTGTGGTGCAAAGTGGGGCAATGCTCTCTGGGGTTCCTTCAGGTGACAGAGCGGGTGGCGGCATCATGAAAAGCGTCAATATTGTTTTTCTTCTGTTGCAGCAAAAAACACAGTTCCCAATGCTGTTGGCCAATGTATTTGAAGTCTTTGATGGTCCTGAAACTTCTAACAGGAGGCAAGCTCTACTTAAAGTCCTTGGAGAAACTCAGGCAGTAAGTTGCAGAAAGTTCAGTCCAGTCCTTTCACTGCCCAAAACAGAAGCAGCAGCTGTAGGCCAACCCAACAAAGTAACAAACTACAAATAGGCAGTACTCTTCCTGGTACTCCTCCTGGCAGCTCTTCCTGGCAGCAGTTCCCTTAGTCCAAAGGATTCTAAAGTTTTGGAGTCAGGGCCCCAATATTTATACTACTTGTTTTCTTTGAAGTCTTTGGCAGAAAGTTTCTTTGGCTCAGTAAAAAACAGTTCTGTCGTCCCTTGTCCAGCTTCACTACAGGAGGTGGAGACAGCATTGTGGAATGCAGCCATGGCCTATTCAGGTGCTAGTGCCAACTCCTTCCACCATTCTAGCTGAGGAAGATTCATCAGCTTTCTTTGTTTGAGTGTGTGGAGTGAATACTTAAACCTGCCCCTGACAGTCTAAAACTAGATGGTGGATCCACAAACAGGCAGAGGCACACAGAATGGTTAAGCAAGAAAATGGGCTTTTTAAAAGGGGCATTTTCAAGCACACAATTGAAAACCACCTTTACAAAAGGGTGCTCTATTAGATTCTGAGATCAGAGATCCTAATTTCCAAATCACTAGCTGTTCCCAATTGAAAGTTATACTTGTAAAAGGCAGCTCCAATGTTGGTGTATGTGAGAGCGAGTCCTTGCAATAGCGAAAAATTAAAACCACTGTATTTCACTCTCAAGACATGTAAAACACAGCACTACATGTCATACCTTTCACATCCTGCCCAAGGGGGGTACCTTAGGCCTACCTTTGGGGTGCCTCACATGTAAGTGAAGGGAAGGTTGGGGCCTGGCAAGTGGGTGCATTCGCCTGGTTGACATGGCAGTAAAAACTGTTCACATACACTGCAGTAGCTGGTCTGAGACTGCTACTTGTGTAGGTGGTACAATCAGTGCTTCAGGCCTACTAGTAGCATTTGACTTACAGACCCTGGGCACACATGGTGCACTATACTAGGGGCTTACTAGGAAATCAAATATGCCAATCATGGAAAACTAATCATAACACAATTTACAGTAGGAGCACTTGCACTTTAACTCTGAGTAGCAGTGAGAAAGTGCTCAGAGACACTAAACCAGCAAAACGAAGTCCAGCATACCATCAAAAACAGGAAGTCATAAAGCAAAAACACAAAAGAAACACGTAAAAAGATGTCAGGTCTAACACATATCCCCTCCAGCTGAGAGTAATGAGAACTACTCACCCACTAAGGTGGAAGAACCTGTACAGACCATCCGCATTTGCGTGTTCTGTGCCAGGGAGGTGTTCCACAATAAAGTCCATTCCCTATAGAGAGATGGACCACCTAAGCTGTTTTGGGTTCTCACTCCTCATCTGCATTAACCATCTGAGGGGCCTGTCGTCTGTCTGAACTTGGAAGCGAGTCTCACAAAAGTAGGGTCATAGTTTCTACAGTGTTCAGACGACAGCAAAAGCTTCTTGCTTATTTGCCCTCCACCTTGGCCTTTGGGGAGAAGTCTCATGTTAAGGAAGACTACGCGGTGGTCTAGGCCTTCTTCATTCAGTTGTGAGAGCATCGCTTCTACATCATTCTCTGAAGCATCTGTCTGCACAACAAATTCTTGGAGAAGTTGGCTGCCTTGAGCACAGGCGCCGCGCACATGTTTGCCTTCAGGGCATCAAAAGCAGTCCAGATCTCTTCACTTGGCTGCTTCCTAGAAGTCAGCTCAGTCAAGGGGGAAGCAATGGTGGCATATCCCTTGACAAATCTTCTATAATAACCTGTGAGACCTAAGAAGCCTCTCACATCTGTCTGGGTCTTGGGGGCTCCCAAGCCAGAATGGTGTTAATCTTAGTTTGAATGGGTACAACATGGCCAATTCCTACCTGGTGAACACTACTGCTCTATCTGGGACTTGCTGAACTTGACAGTGAGGCCCAACTCCCACAGAGTCTTTAACACTTTCCAACGGTGCTGCAAATGATCTTGCAAGCTAGAACTAAACACTGAAATGTAATCCAGGTAGGCGGCACTGAAATCCTCCAGCTCAGCCAACACCTTGTTGGCCAACCTCTGAAAGGTGGCAGGAGCATTCTTCAACCTAAAAGACAACACCCAGAACCGGTAGCACCGCTCTGGTATTCAGAATGCAGACATCTCCATGGCCCCATCTGTCAAGTCAATTGGACCGGTACCCAGACATTAAATCAGATATACTGAGGAAATTGGCAGCTTCCAAACGATCTATGTGCTAATCAGCTTTGGGGGATGGGGTGTGTGTATGTCCAGGTGATGGCACTGAGTCCTTGGTAGTCCACACATAACTGAAGTTCGGGAGTGGCACCGGGTGCAGAAGCCTTTGGGACCAAGACCACTGGGCTGGCCCAAGGACTGTTGGAGGGCTCTATCACCCCTAACACCAACATCTTAGAAACCTCTTCTTTGATGCTGAATTTTGCCCTGGCAGTCAATCTGTAAATCCTGTGTTTTACAGGAAGACTGTCACCAGTGTCCACATCATGGGTATACCAATGGGTGACACCTGGGGTAAAGGACAACAGCATTGTAAACTGCCCCAACAGCTGGCAACAGTTGATCTGTTTCTCTGGGGTCAGTATAGGGTAGAGCTTCGCACCTTCTCCTGACCCATCTTACTCTTTGGTCAGGAGGTCAGAGAGAGGTTCACTCTCCTCTTCCACCCCATCATCTGTCACCATGAACATGCTTACTACAGACCTCTCAAAAGTGAGGTTTGAGGTGTTTCCCAAGGACGACCCTCAAAGAGTTCCTGGGAGGCTGCAAGTTCACCAGATAGGTGATGTCACTCTTGCGCTCTGCCACCTTAAAAGGCCCAGTCCACTTGTCCTGAAGAGGTCAAGGAGCTACTGGGGCCACGATGCACGCTTTCTGGCCAGGTTGAAACTATACCGGAATGGCATTCTGGTCACACTAACATTTCATCTCTTCCTGGCTGAGCAAGCTTTCTGAAGCATGCAATATGGTTTCTAAAGGCCAGCATGTTGCTAAATACATCCTGGAGAGGTTTCCTGGGAGCTGTCTCCCATCCTTCTTTCACAAGAATGAGAAGTTCTCTCACAGGGTGCCCATACAATAAATCAAAGGGACTGTAACCTAATGATGTCTGCACTACCTTCCTGTAAGCAAAGAAAAGGCATGGCAAGAGGACATCTGACTACATATCATGGGGTCGTTTAGACCCTTGATCATGCCCTTCAGAGTTTGGTTGAAACTTATCACCAAATCATTACCTTGAGGGTGGTAAGGAGTGGTATACCTGTAGGTTACACCACACTCTTAACAAAATCTTAGAAAAAGGGGGTCCTAGGGAATCAATATTTTAAGACCAGGCAGTGTCAAATCCCCACACTACAACTAAAAAAACAACAGCAAGAAACTATTGGTTTACAAGCAGTGAGACAAGAAATGAGAAGAAGTAGGCTGCAGAGTCATGATCGAACTTTCACACAGTGAAAGAAAATCCCATCAGCCCACCCCAATGTCATATCATCATCATCTGGGATTTACTGTAGGTTGTATGAACAGTGCAGTCCACATCACATGATGGAGAAGACTGCACTGAAATTTGCAACCCAGTGATCGATACAGCCACAGTAAAGTTGTAAACAGTGGTGCTGAAAAATTGCAGTGCAAAAAAAGTTAAAATTGACTACTAGGACACTTCAAATAACTTCAAATAACTTTAATAGACGCTATCCTACTGTCAAGTTTAAAAAGAAAGGCCCCCATTAGGATGGCGAGCGGACTTTGCCCGCCTGACATCCTCATGCAAAACAGGACCGCCCTTGATCTGAGCGGCGGTCCCCCCATGGCCATTATGATGCGCCCGCCACACTAGCAGGCGCATCATGGATTCATAACATTGCGGTGGGCGGTGTTCACACCGGCACCCACCGCAATGTTATGAATGCATGGTCTGCATTTGCATACACAAAGCAGCTGGCACCGCGCGGTGCCTGCCGCATTGTGTATGCAAATGCAGGGGGGTACCACAGGTACCCCCCATGTGCACCCCCCACCTCACCTTCACCATGGGGGCCCGCAGGGGGCCCCCAAAGTAAAGACCGCCTGCCTTTCCATGGCGGCAAGGCGACCGGGCGGAAAAGCGGCAGACGGTGTTTCTGTCCGCTGCAGTTTCCCCGCCATAGTAATATGGCGGGGGGAAATGGGTTGCGGGCGGGCAAGGATGTCAAGCGGAACGCCACCGCCCGCATGGCGGTGGCGATCCGCCCGACATCCTAATGGGCCCCAAGGTGCTAATAGTTTGAAAGAATAACTATTGTTAGCAAGAAATAAGCAGGTCTACATGTTTCAGAAACAAAGGTGTCATTAAACTAGGCTTTCGTCCGGACCAATCGAATACTATGCTACTGCAGTTGTGACTAAAAATTGTGCAAGAAAAACAATATTAATAAATGGATGCAGTACACCCTACCAGCTTCTGTGAGTTTAATATAGACTCCTGGAGGCCCGATGGTGGCCCATTCCCATAATGAAAAAGCTCAAGAAGGTGGTAATAAAAGTGAGCTCTGCAATCATTCAACCCCTGGCTGTCACTTTTGAGTGTGAAAATCCGTTTCTGCTCCTTAACTTGACTGTTTATTACACCTGATCGTGCTCTTATGCTCATTGAGTCTCTGTTTTATCTTACGTGTCGTCATACCGATATACCTTAGCGCTGGATCGTTTCCTGTAATTATTTATTATGTTGAAATGTATTTCAGGAATGAACTTGAGGTTCCTGTGACATCCAACAACCAAATTGGGACTCACAGGAGCTGGTAGGGTGAAAAACAATCTCCAGCAATACTCCTTCCTACAGTGTGCATATTAATGTGTGTTCAAAGATCATCTACTCCATTTTACTTTTCAAGATCCCACAAGAGTCTTGCGAGATCATAAAAGTTTTAAAAAAAGAATTAAAGTTCTAGTCAATACAGTACTTTTCTCTTACACACTTCCTCTCAAAAACAAGGACCACAAAATGCAATCCTACTAATATAGTGCATTTACTACTTTTTGCTATTCACAGTTTCAGGGGTGTCCCACAAGATTGTAAAAATAGTTGATAACAATATACATTTATTTTCTTTCCAGTATTTATCCCTTGGAAACCTTCCCTCTAAATCTAGGGGAACTGCAAGCCTTACTTGAGCCCCCTTACTTAGCTTTTTTACTTCCTTTACACACATCCTCTTCAATTTTTTACACTGCACAGTAATGGTGGCCATTTCTTTTCTAACATTACAACAGCCAGCCAATCAGAGAATTAGCTCTTGCGGGACTTGCAGGACTCATAAGAGACTCTCACTCGTGCAAGAGCCTGAAAGCTCACGGGAGAAATTGACCTCTCACCAAATCACAAAAAGCGGACCAAGATCCAGCTTCCTGCTGAATTTGGTGCAATTCCATTAAGCTGTTTTTGCTGTAACCTTGTCTAAAGAAGTTTATGGTAAATGGATAGGGACATTGTGTTTTGGGACCCCCTTTTTCTTGCCCCCGCTTGACAGCTCACTCCATGACCATCCACACACCCTACTACCCACCTGTCATCTGAGAGAGAGGTCTCAGCGGAGAAGCCTGTCTCTCATTTACATATACGGACTATGGACACCCATCATGTAAGAGGGAGGTTTGGAATGAAAGTGTTGTCCCTTTCCACTCACTACTATGCACAACTGTCATCTCAGAGAGTGCGCTGAGAAGAAAGGGCAGTCCCTCCTCACTCATTGCTGTGCACAGTAGTCATCTGAGTGACAGGTCTCAAAGGAGATTTTACTCCATCCACACACCCTACTACTCACGCATTTCATCTGAGAGAGAGTTCTGAAAGTATAGGCCAGTCCCTCCCCACTGACTACTATGCACACCCGTTATCTGAGAGAGAGGTCTGAAAGGAGGGGCCAGTCCCACAACACACCCTACTATATACACCCATTATGCAAGAGAGGGTTCTCAGCAGAGAGGCTTGTCCCTGCGCAAGCCCTACTATGCATAGTTGTTATTTGAGAGACACATTTGAAAGCAGATGGTATTCCCTTCTCATACTCCAGTGTGCACGCCCTGTATCCAACAGAGGTTTTTTGGTGGAGAGGGTAGTGTTCCCCATATAATACTATTGCCTTACAATTGTGTTGCGATCCCACAAGAGTCTCAGAAGAGAAGAGTGTATGTTTCAGGGAGTGAGGCTTGCTGTATGAGCTCAATGCGAATCAGCAACACACTCACAAGAGCCACATGGAAATTTGCTGAGTCTGTCACAACACAACGAGTCTCTCATGAGACTTACTTGGAAAATTTTGGGACATTTGATGAGTAGTCCTGGGCAGTAACCTCCGCTCCGCTTATGCAGTATGTGATGTTTTTCCCACTCTGCTCTCAACGAAGAGCATGGAGTTGCAAAAAAATACAACTGGCAGTTCTTAACAGAGAGGATACTCCATTTTATGCCCTGCTATGGACATTCATCATTATGAAGAGATGCATGTGCAGAGAGAGCAGGCTCTACTCACAGCTTCCTTTGCACATGGGTTACTCAGGTAAGATGTCTCAGTTCGTAGGTGTGTTTCCGTATCATAGTTTGCATAGTTGTATTCAAGATGAACTTGTCAGCATATAGCCAATTTCATCCCCACACCTTACTTCTACATCTGTCATCTTGGGGATAGCTGCAACCACAGAGGTAAGCCTCTTTTCATACCCAACATTGCACAAACATCATCTAAAACACAGGTCACAGGAGAGAGGCAAGTCTCTCCCCACACAACTACCTAAACTTTTCATGCAAGAGAGGTATGTCAGCAAACAGACCAGTTCCTCCCCACAGCGTACTATGCATACCTGTCTGCATGGCAAGAGGTATGAGCAGGCTTTTGAAAGCCTATAAAAGACACCTCTCGCCGTGGTAAAATGTGTTAGTGGACAGGTCACACCTTTCCCAGACACCACTGCATATCTCTGTGGCTCTAGGGAGAGGTGTCGGTAGAGAGGAAATTGTTTGCCCACACTGTACTGTTTATTCATGATGTCCTGATAGATGTTATTGGAGAGGACAATGTTTCGCTAAACAATACTATAATTGGACAGCCAAATCCATTCCCACATCCAAATATATATGGTATTTCTCTGGGGAATGGTCTCAATGGAGCAGTCAGTACTTATTATACCTACTATAGAATAGTGAGTTCTTACATGTGAGATGTGTACCTTCTCCCACCCTACTATGCATTCTGCTGAGCATGGGGAATTGTAAGAGCGGATAGGCCGTCTCTTTTCACACACTACTCCACACACTGGTTACCTTCAAGCAAGGTCGCACTGGAGAGTCCAATCTCTCCTCATTGTCTATTATACACAGTTGCTAGGCTGTGTAGAAGTGTCAGTGAGATCCCAGTGTCTCCTTACACCCTACTGCACACTGTTGTAATAATGTGTAAGTATCTCATTTGAAAGTCTGCTTTTTCACACACCCCACTAATGGGGACTATAATGCATAAGTACTGTAATAAAGGAAAGTGTAAATTCTTCCTCTACAAAAAGTTTGCAATCTTGCATGATTCAAGCGAGATCATAAAAAAAAGTTGTGAATTAACATTCTTCTAGTAATATTAAATAAACCTAAAGTAAACAAGCATTTGCAATGCAATAGGTCTCGCATTTGCAAATGTTTGAGCTATTGGCATTGTAAATAACAAACCTTTTATCTATGTATTGTTTTTGGAAACAGATAAATAAATGGCATTGTCATTTACAATGCCAGTAGCTTAAACTAGCGTACATGCGAGTCCTATTGCATTGCAAATACTAAGGGGCAGATTTATGAGGCCCGTGCGCCTCCTTGCGCCGCAATTGCGTCACTTAATGTGACGCAACGGCGGCGCAAACAATGCGCCCTATTTACAATGTGACGCATCTAGGAGATGCGTCGCATAGGAAAGCCCTGCGCCATGAGGAGGCGTTCCTGCGCAGGGGGGGCGTTCCTGCGCAGGAACGCCTCCTAAAAGTGGCTGAGTGAAATCTATGAGATTTCACTCAGTCACTTGCTACGTCAATTCCTTACGCCTGCTTGAAGCAGGCATAAGGGTGACGCACCATGCATTGAAGAGGTGGCTCCTGTGCATTGCAGGAGTCATGTCGCACTTGCGACATGACTCCTGCAATGCGCCGCCCGTACGCCGAGAGATGCGTCACGCATCTTCACTAACTTGCACCATGGTGCGCCGCATCATAAATGCGGCGCACCATGGGTGGCGGAGCAGTGGCGCACTGTGGCGCATGTTAACTGGCGCATCCCTGGGGATGCGCCAGTTAACATAACTCTGCCCCTAAGTTTCAAAGTGCTGCAAAGCTACCAAATGGGCCGAATGTGCTGGTGGCTTCTCGCTGCATGGAGCACAGAGCGCTGCGAGAGTTTATTGGCTTGGCTGTGTTTTCAAGGAAAGAGTGAGGGAGGCTCTCAGTGGACTGCAGGGGGAATCCGCTCACACATCAAAGGGCTGGCCCTTGCTAATCTTTTTTAATGAATCAACATTTGCAGGAAGTAACAACATGCGCTGAGACAGACGCGGGTCATTGTAAGCATACACTTTTGGTAGCCCACAACCCCCTCTGCGCCCCTTGTTTCTGGGAAAAAAACTTCCCCCTGATCTGCTTTGAAAACTATTGTGGACTGAGAGCCTTTCCTTGAGAGCTTGTTTTTTTTTCAAATTATTCGAACTCAATCACCCTTTCCTGTACTCCTTAATTTTATGCATGGGGATCAACAGACAAAGGTTAGCTCTGCACTCTGAAACCCACCCCTGCAAAATGAAAATAAAAAACACCCCAGGGATCAAACACGTCCTCTTAACCCTTCTTAGCAAGAGCTGCACCGCATCCTGGCAAAGGGGGCATTTGGTGCAAGTGTGTACCCGTCTCGCGGTATTCAGGGCTGTTTGCTTTGCAGTGCAGACATGCGTCCACAAGCTACTTGTTAGCGCTAGCTATTACATTGTCAGACGATAGGCAGACGTAGCTTCTAGAAGTTTTAAGTTTACTTTGATAGGCAAATGAAAATATGGGGGTTTAACCACCAAAACCCAAAATGTAATGGTTTCCTAAATTGATAAACACATTTCAATAACCAATAGAGTACTCACCAAGCCATTGCCCTTTGTCGTTTGCTTAGAATTATATGCCAGCCACCTCTTTGCATTTCATTTCCTTTAGATAGCACAGTAAAAAATGCTAATAAAATAAATAAATGAATGTATCAAACATCTTATTTGAAGAAGACTTTGGAATTATTTATGCCTGGGGCTAAGGGACTGCTTCTTTGTGGCGTTTAGGGAGGAAAAAAATCGCTTTTCAAATAAACTTTCGCAATTGTCATTGGTTACTTACTTAAATAGTTTGTGTCATTTTATTGAAAAATTATTTACTAATGCTTATTGCATACGATTGAACACATCGTGTAGGGCGTAGAGTCAATTTTTAGAGTAGAGCTGGACCCATACATTGAAATAGATATAATTTACTTCGCACAATAGAATTATGATGAACAATGTTAATGCAACTGTATGATCATGTTTAGAATTATTTCCTTTGTAGAGGCATTTAATACACATTTTCTCTAAAAACTTGTGAACTCGCATTTAAAATTGCGACGCCCTAATGGTTTGTATTTTTGCTTGAATTCGGTACATGATTACCGTCACTTGCATGTTTTTTGGACAGCACTTATCAGCACGCCCTTGGGGGCAGATTTATGAGGCCCTTACGCCACGTTTACGCCGCTGTTGCGTCACGCAAGGCGGCGTAAAACGTGGCGCATCCCTACGAACGCTTTACAACGTGACGCATCTAGGCAGATGCATCACTTTGTAAAGCCCTGCGCCGCTTGTGGGCGTTCCGGCGCAGGGTGGGTGTTCCGGGGCAGGTGCGCCTCGCAAAAGTGGCTGAGTGAAATCTATAAGATTTCACTCAGTCACTTTCAGGCCAATGCTGCGTCAAAAGCCTGCGCCAGCTTGAAGCAGGCATAGGTCTTGATGCAGCACTGTTAAGATGGGGCACCCCTGAGCCTTGCTGGAGCTGCGTTGCGCTTGCGACGCAACTCCAGCAATGCGCCAGCTTAACGGCACAGATGCGTCACGCATCTGTGCCGTTTTTGCCCCATGGTGCGCCGCATTGTAAATGCGGCGCACCATGGGTGGCGAAGCTATGGCGCACTGTGGCGCACATTAACAGGTGCATCCCTGGGGATGCGCCAGTTAACATAAATCTGCCCCTTGATATTTAGGCTGCTATCCATCCGGTAGAGCATTTCAAAGCCTCGCACGGGGAAGGAAGCGCTATAAAATCGCAATTACAACATAATCCAGTGCAACCAACGATCAAGCAAGAGTCAACTGTTAAATTGTCATCAAGAGGCGTCGGAGCAGAATAGGCAATGTCATCTGGAGGGCTGTATTAGGTGTGTTAGTTAGTAGGGGCGCACAAGAAGTGGCTTTTTCAGTTCTGCTCAAGGCCACACTTTTTCTTTTTTTGCAGATATATATAGCGCAAACTCGACCCAAAGGTATTGTAGTGCTTTACATGAGCACCAATTACGTTACTTAAGTGATTTTCCCAGAATAACAGGATGTTGAGTCGACCCTGAGCTGCAACCTGGTTTCAAAGCAAAGTCGGCAGTTCTAGCAGTGAGACCACATCCTCTCCTTTATAAAGAACTTTGTGTAAATATGTTATGGCTACCCAGTCAAGTGTTATTGGCTTCTGCATAAACAACACAGATTGAGCTAGCCTCAGAGGTGTGAGCAAACCCCATTCCAGCCAGATATTTTGCTGCAACTCTGTAGGTTGCATGCCTGCTACACAGTCATTTATTAATTCGTGGCTCAAACCAGTTCCCAACAAGTCCATTAAAAATACCTTTAAGTTATGTAATGACATACAAGTTATAGGGGCGTTGAAAGACAAACAAACTTCCTGAGTCTTTAAAACCCCTTCAGACATAGCGCAGATAAATGAATTTAAGTTTGGCATTTTATAAATAACAAATGTTGTTATACCATGTAGTGCTGGAACAAGAACGCACCTTTTTTAATAAAACAATTTAAACATATTCCACTTTTATTAGCCTAAGGAAGAATTGGCGAAAAGTTTATTAAAAAAACATACTGAAAATGAAACATCATTGAGCGCCACCCCTAGTTTTTTGATCTCACTTAAAGCCCTGACGAGAGGTACCTCTGTTTTTTTATGCCTTTGGACTGGCTAGTGATTGTTGGACCCGGCCCTTTTAGCAGGTTCACCCCGAGACTTTTTGCTTTTTCCTAGCCTGTTTCTGGAACCTGGTGGTGGTGATTTTAGGCCTCTGCACACTTTTTCAATGTGGTACAGTGTAAAGTGCTTGAGCTCTCTGTGTAAGTGTGATGAGTGACCTGCCCTCCCATAGGAATGAATGGGGAATATGTATGCCCATGGTAGTTCCTGATGTGTGGGGAGTGCAGGGTCAAGTTTGGTATGTGCAAACTCGTGAGATTGAATGCTGCGTAATGATATATGCGGAATGACTGTGTCTAGTGTAGAAGTGCCACTTTTAGAAGTTGGCATATTTGTGTAATTTGTGTCTGGCGTGTGATTGGCTGGTGAGCCTGGTCCAGGAGTGCCTGGGCCTGCTTGTGGATTGACTGTCTGGTTTGAGGGTGACAGGGGCTGGGGAGCCCGAGGAGGGTGTCTGAGCCAGCCTGTGGATGAAAGGCTGCATCTGCTGCCAGGGAAGTGGGAGGAGATGGCACCTGGGAGTGATTAGGGCTGTGCCTGCCTGACCACAATGCTGGCTCCACCTCCCGCTGGGCGACTGCCACCTCTGTACCTGACACTGAAGAGAGTTCCCTATAACCAGTTCTAGCCGGTTCTCACACTGCCTGCACAAAGACTTCAAAGACTTTTCTCAGTATAAAAAGGGGCTGTGTCCCCTTCCAAAAGGTTCTTGTTGCTAATTTGAATCTGCCTGGGGTGTGCTGCTGCTTGGGCCCAGGGGAATCCCTGGGCCCTGCCCAGTCGCTGGATACCTGATGGACTGCTGATGTCCTGGACTCTGGAGACCTTTTACTGGGTCCCCTTTGCTTCCCTTTCCTGAAGGACTTTGCTGGACTTTTTCTTTGGTTCCCTGTGGTGCTTGGGAGCGTTTGCCTTGTCCCTGGCGCCTCGAGCGCTTTGCTTTTACCCCTAGCGCCTGGTGACGCTTTGCTCCTGCCTTTAGCGCTGGGAGCACTTTGTTTTGCTGTTATAGCGCTGGGAGCGCTTTATCCCTTCTCTAAGCGCCTGGGAGAGCTTTTATTCCCGTTTATTTGGTTAATTTGTGGGCGCCACCCCGTTTTTTATTTTTTTTTTTTTTTATTTTTGAAAACCTTTATTGTGCTTCAAAGTCAAACAAATACGGGCCTACAACCTCTCGGCCGGCCACAAACACCAGTGAGCACAAAAGCAGCGTTACGGCGACATAGCATTAGCTATTGTACAAGCGAGCATTCAATTACACTGTGCACTTCGGAACACCACGTCTCAGGATTAATGAAGGTTAATTTTAAGGTTTTTTAAGCAAGCAATGTATCACATCGTAATTCACCAAATCTGTTGGAAAGAAGAAAGAGGGATCCATGCAGGGGGAGCAACACCATAGTTGAACACATGCACAGGATAGGACCGCCAGCAGTGAGTTCCCCCCGGGCAGGAAGACAACAATCTACAGAGTCAGAAGAGAGACCCCTCACATACGTCACCCGAACCCTACCGCCCCCTAACCCCTAGTAAAACTAGACAAGGACCCCGACCAAAGTTAAACCGAAAAATAGAGAAAAAGAAGAAGGCACCATAGAAATAAACTATATTCTAACTTCTAACCCCCCACCCTACACGCATGCGGAGGCTACGGCCTGCCCCCCCCCCTGCAGTGTGTCTGTCGCCCCATAAACCCGAAATATAGCGAGAAGAAGGAAGAGAAAGAAGGGAAAGGAGAAAAAGCACAAAGGAGACAAAACATGCCCCATGACATAGAGAAGAAGAGAAGGACACCCTAATCCTCAACTCTCAAAGGGGAGAAAGAAGGGAGGGAGGAGGTACATTTCCAGGCAACCCGGTCTCCGCCAGTCGTACAACATTCGCCCCCCGTAATCAGAATAGACTGCAAAAATTGAAACAATGCAGGAGCGAAGCATGATTTAGCGACAAACACGCAGGCTGGAAAACCAAATACAGCCCAAAATCCCGACCCGCCCGCCCAGCAGTCAATATCAGGAAATGCAACCTAGCCCTGTCCTGAACGCGGATAGTCCCACCGTCGCGATGTCCAAGCGAGTCCCGCCCACCACAAAACAAGGAAGCAAAATGGCGAGAGGGCAAGGCTCAACAAAGCGGTGACACAAAATGGCCACGATGAGTCAGCAGAAAGTCTGTCCATTGCAGCAGAAAGTACTTTAAACACACCAGGCATACTTAACATTTCAGTCCGGAGAGGCAAAAAGCGCCGCGCAGAAAGAAAAGGCAGCCAGGACGGTGCAAGCAGTACTCGGGGATTCCACAATAGAGAGTCTGGCCACAACGTATCACTCCACTCCTGGAGGAGAAACAAAGTATTTTGAGGGCAGCCGTCAGTCAGGTAATCCTGGGCGTCCGTAGGAGATTCAGGGAGTTCAGATGCACCGCTTACTGGGGGGGTCACCGGCGCTTCACACGCTGCCAACAATGATAGGCGGTCGCCATGCAGTTCAGGGCCACCGATGCCCAAGCTCGACAATGGTGTCTTCCGGTCCAGCACGTCGCCCAGTTCCCGAGTGCAAAGTCGCACCTCTTCGCGGAGATCGCACAAAGCTGAAAAAACTGCGCCGAGAGATATATCGGACTGTAGACCTCCGTTCTTGCGCCCCCGGGGGATCTCCAGTGGCGCAGGTAGTTCTGCAGCCAGGGCGACACTGGACCTCGACACGGAGGGGCTTAAGTCCCCACAGGACATGATGGCACACTCGGCCATCGCAATCAGGTGTAGGGTAGAGCCAGCGCACCCCCTCGCCTCACTAACCGTGGAGGACACTCCGTGCCCCAAGCAATGCGGGTCAGCTACTTTTCTCTCGGCAATATCAGGTAGCGGGGCATGGGGTCCGCAGACAAAGCGCAATCCAAGATGTCCGTCACACCCTCGCATCAGCCACCTCAATTAGAAGCTCCGCTGTGGTGGCGATCCGCAGCTCTGCAAATACAGCCCCCTTTCCGCCCGCGTCTCAGCGTATCCCGTGACCAGGCTCGAGTCGCGCCTCTCGGGGCCAGCGCTAAGCACACCACCGTGTGTACCAGCGGGGCACTCCGGCCGGCAGCAGGGTCAGGAGACACGGGAGGGGGAGCTCGCTATTACCAGGTCCGGGGCCGGGAGTCAGGAGCCGATTTCTCCGGCTGCCGGGCAGGTCCGGGGGCCGGGAGGGCACCGTCGTACTCAGCGTCGTGTCACACACACGCTGCCATCGCAGTCGTCAGGATTAAGAAGCAGGATATAATCACGGCAGCGACGGACTGGCGGAGCCGGGAGCCTACAGGTCCGCTCCGGTCGCCATCTTGGCTCCTCCCTCCGCCACCCCGTTTTTATTTATTTATTTGAAGCCAGTGCCCACCCGGCATTGCCACGTGTTGATTTCACCGCCGCTGGCCCGGAGATCGAGGAAGAGGAGCTGCGCCCGCCTCCTTGCCAAGGGCCGCGCTGCCATTGGTGGCCCTCAGCGCAGGAAGCCAGGCACGCAGTAGCGCGACGTGGGCGGGACCTGGGGACACCAGGAAGCAGCTCGCTGGCCAATCCCTGCGCTGCCGGCGAGAGGAGAAGGAAGATGCCTGTCGGGTCCAACCGGGGGCTCCCGAGTGAAGAGAGAGCCCCGGGGAGAGAGAGAAGTCCGAGGCTCCCAGAATGGAGGGAGAGCCCCGCAGCCGGTGAGAGGAGCCCCACACTAGAGATAGACCGGTGAGTGGGGCCGAAGAGAAGGGAGGGGCGCCGGGACACATTATCGGTGTCCGCCTCCCCCAGTAGCGCGATCTCGCGTTTGTTCTCAGTGTGAAGCCACGAGGGCTTCAGAGGGGCATAGTGTACCTAAGCGCCCCGTGTGATTGTGCCTTAGGGCGGCCCCAGATGGCAGTTTGCCGCCCCACCATTTTTGATAGAGCCAGATGGCTCCAACGTCCTGGGGGCATGTTGGTCAGAGTCACAAAGCTCTAAAGGGGCCAGGTTGGTTTAAGGAGCTGAATTGGCTCCCCCCACCCCCCTTACTTTGAGAGGATCCAGGGTGCTCCAGGGCCCACATTGATTTTTAGAGTCCCCCCGAGGGACTTGGGGCATATTTGTTTAAGCACATGTTATGCCAGAGCCTGTGTGGCTCCATCGTGTGTAGAGTGAGTCCAGAGCCTGTGTGTCTCCAGCAGTGGGCGCAGTTTGCGCCTAAGGGTCAGTGAGGACACTGTCGCAGTTTGAAGTTCCCAGCTGCCCAGCAATTAGTGGGCAGCTGTACCGTTTAGGTCTTGTGTGGTTCCCAGGTGCCCAGCAAGTAGTGGGCACCTGCTACGTTTAGGCTTGTGCTTGGACTGGCGCTGCTTGGCAGCGCGCCCTGACATTTGGACACAGGGCGTCTTAGCCCCAACAAGGCCAGTTGGCCTAGGGACTGCCACAGGTGGTGGCTTATGTAAGTTTTGCGCAATGTGGTTACCTGCTATGTTTAGGATGGTAATTGCCTACTGTGTGATTTTTGCGCTATTGTATTGTTCTGGCACCTCTGAATGTTTTTATGCATCATGTGTCTTCCTTTTCCCTGCGCTGCACCTCTGAATGTTTTAGGCATCATGTGTCTTCTTGCGCTGCACCTCTGAATGTATTTTATTGCATCATGTGCTTTGTTCTGAACATCGCTGAATGTGTAGGTGTGAGAAGTTGGCCTGATATATAATGCTCACTAATTCTTAGTGATCACTTTGTATCATGCCAAGCAACCCTTATGATGATGGTTGTAATTCAACCTTGTAGACCAGTTATCCTAGTGGTAACGTGGACAAAGCAGTCTTAGGCTAAACTCTGAAAGGCATGTGAAGCCAGCTGTTATACCATACACAACCCCCTTGAATACCAAATGAAAGGGACACCACACAGATATATATTGAAAATATATATTGATTTATTAACTATAAAATCCCCTGGACTCTTTATGAGCACAGAAGCACAAGCGTTAAATCACAAGACAGTTTAAAATACACAAAAGTTGCACAATATGGATCAGCCCTAGGGGCCACCTAAACCATATACTAAGAAAGTGGTATAAGAGATACCAGGAGGAAAGTGAAGAGGCCTAGGGCCTTGGGAATCGCTGGAGCTATTCGAGACTAGCAGTGACTAAGTCGGGAGAGGCCCACGGGACTCGGGTGCAGTGTTCAAAGTGCACGCACTTTCCAATACAAAGTCTATTGTGCGTAAAAAGTACAAAGTTAGAAAGTTAGGAACCTTCCGAGTGACCTACAGAGTTAAAACTTAAGACACAGGCCCTTGAGATGTGTACCAGTGCAGGAGCACCGGCGGAGCTGAGTTACCTCACCCACAGGAAGCGGGTGCACAGGGTCGAAGTAGTGTCGGGTTTCGTCACGCTGGTCGATGGTGCTTGGAGCTGAAGAGGCTGCAGGCGGCTCGATGAGAAGAGTTCCGGTGGATCCAAGGGTGGATCTGAAGATGTGAAGACCTGAAAGCAGAGGGGACAGTGTTCAAAGTCACTAGCCAGTGACTACCGTGGAACCAGATTGGAACCAGGCGATGTCGGGTGCAAACAGGCGTTGTCGGGTAGCTTCTTTCTGCAGCCACGTGGATACCCGGGGTCGAGGACGTCCAGGAGTCGGTCACGAGCTGTCCCACGTAGGCTTCTCGCTGTTGGCGGTGTCGGCGACCTGATCGGAGCAAACAGGCCTTGGCAAATGCAAGCCACGCAGAAGTTGAAAGATGCTGTTCACTCGGACCAGCAAGGTCAGAGCGGGTGCTCCTTTTCACAGGAGCTTGGGTAGGTCTGGAGCAACCAGACCTGCTGTGTAAATCTTCGGGTTCGTCGCCAAGATGGCCGCTGACCACGTGGCTAGTGGCCGGGATGGCGCGTCGAGTGGCACAATGCAAAAGGGCCCCACGCAGATCGTGGAGATGCTGGAGGGCTGATCTTCGGTGCAAGGGCTGCTCGGTGGTGGGGGTTCTCAATCCCCAAAGCACAACGTCGAGGATGCCTCAGAAGCTGCGCAGTCAGCTTTTCGATTGTCTTCCAAGAGGTCCGGTCCCACGTCACTCGGTGCCTCCACGGGTCCCTTCTTTGCAGGGACTGTGGATCGGGCTCTGAGAGGTCTGGGAATCTGGTTCTTGTCGGGCTCTGGGCTCGGGCTCCGGCGGGAGGCGGCGACAAAGCAGACGTCGAGTTGCTGGTTGGTACCTGTTCACAGGGTGGCCACTCCTAGGCCACAAGGGAGATTCTCTTCAGTCTTCTGTGCAGCAGAATGTCGAAGTCCAGTCTTCTTCTTTGTTTAAAGTTGATTTCAGGATGATCTGCTGTGCAATGGCACTGCTCCCCCTCTTATTCCCAATCTGGGGGGTGGATCACCTACTAGGTCCCTCCTCTGGGAGGAACCAGGAAGGGGGGCGGTTACACCCCCTTTCCTTTGTCCAGCTCCGTGCCAGGACTGGGGCTGGAAGGCCCCAGAACCGGTTTGGACTGGCCTATGCACGGGGACACCTTGTGTGCCCCGGGCATGTCTGATTCTATTCAGCCCTGTCCTACCCAATACACAAAATCCTGTCTGGGGTGGTGCTCGCACCTCCCAAGGCAGGAAACCCTTTGTCCAGGCCACCATCTGCCGAGTTTCGGTCAGCAGCAGGAGGCCAGACTCGTGTCTGTGGTGGCAGCATCCATTTTGTGATGCTGAGGCTCTGTTTAACTTTAACCGGGGTTAAGGCTACACACATGTCGTGTCCCTCTAGAAGGGTGGAATGCTATCCCCGTCGCCAGAATTGGCGAGGGGATAGTATTCCAATTCGTATGACACCTTACTCGACATGTTTTGATAAAGCCAAACCAAAGATAGCAAATAACCGCGAGGATTATAATGCACTTAAGAGTATATGGTATGGCAATATCCCGGAACAGCTTAGGGAGTGGTTCCCGACAGCTGCAGACGGGCTCAGCTCATGCTAGAGCACCATCTCACATATTTCCAAGCACTCTGCCTCCAGGATTGATGAGGCCTTCCATAGGAGTGGCTGATAGGAACATATGTGTCCAGTTTAGGGTTAGGCACAGACATACTGTACCTAAGTAAGAGGTGGTTACACCGACTTACCCCAGCTGAGTGATCAGCCAGTTGTGTCAAATGTGGAGGCCAGGCCAGGGGTGGCACAATACATGCTGCAGCCCCTGGTAGGCCTTGGATACACCTATGCCCTGGGCACCTAGGGTGCACTCATACAGGGGCTCATAAGGTGAACCAGTTCCAATTCGTAATGCACCTAGAGTGCATTGGCAGTAATTTAGAGAGAGAACAGCAGGCTGTGGGTCTGATTAGCAGGCCCACAGCCACATTAAGTCAGAAACCAGTGAAGCAAAAAGCAAAAATTTGGGGTGACCATAGGATAGCAGACCCTACTCTCCTACATAACCCCCCCCCAAACGCAGGGACATTAGACTAACCTTGACCAGTTGTGTCTTCATGTTCTAAGTGGAAGTACCTGGAGAGACCATCTGCGTTGCCATGGTCAGTCCCTGGGCGGTGCTCCACTGTAAAGTCCATCCCCTGTAGGGAAATGGACCACCTGAGTAGTTTGGGGTTTTCACCCTTCATCTGATTAAGCCATAGGAGGGGCTTATGGTCGGTCTGAATCTTGAAGTGAGTGCCAAATAAGTATGGTCTCAACTTCTTCAGGGCCCACACCACAGCAAAGGCCTCCCTCTCTATAGCTGACCAACGTTTCTCTCTGGGGGTCAGCCTTCTGCTAATGAAAGCAATGGGCTGGTCCTGGCCATCTACATTAAGCTGTGAAAGCACTGCTCCCACTCCCAACTCAGAAGCATCTGTTTGGACAATGAACTCTCTTGAGTAGTCAGGACTCTTCAGGATAGGTGCAGAGCACATGGCCTTCTTCAGGTCATCAAATGCCTTTTGACAGATTTCTGTCCACTGAACCTTTTTGGGCATCTTCTTGGATGTCAGATCATTAAGAGGAGTCACAATGGACCCATAGTTCTTAACAAACTTCCTGTAGTACCCAGTCAGGCCCAAGAAAGCTCTGACCTGAGTCCGGGTAGTTGGAGGGGACCAGTCCTTGATGGTCTGGATCTTACTCTCCAGTGGTTGAACTTGGCCTCCACCTACAAGGTGGCCCAGGTATACAACCTTGCTCTGCCCTATCTGGCACTTTGTTGCCTTGATAGTGAGGCCTGCCTTCTGCAGAGCCTCAAGCACTTCCTTCAGGTGGACCAGGTGATCCTCCCAGGTGGAGCTAAAGACAGCAATATCGTCCAGATAAGCTGCACAAAAGTCATCCAACCCAGTGAGGACTTGATTCACCAACCTTTGGAAGGTGGCAGGTGCATTTTTCAAACCAAAGGGCATCACCACAAACTGATAATGCCCACTAGGGGTAGAAAATGCTGTCTTGGCTTTAGACTCCTCAGCTAACCTGATTTGCCAGTAGCCAGCTGTCAAGTCAAATGTGCTCAAATATTTGGCAGAAGCCAACTTGTCAATGAGCTCATCTGCCCTTGGAATAGGGTGTGCATCTGTCCTGGTGACAGCATTGAGTCCTCTGTAATCCACACAGAACCTCATCTCTCTCTTGCCATCTTTGGTGTGAGGTTTGGGGACCAGAACCACTGGGCTAGCCCAGGGGCTCTCTGAAGGCTCAATGACACCTAATTCCAGCATCTTTTGCACCTCAGTCTTTATACAGTCCCTGACGTGGTCAGGTTGCCTGTAAATTTTGCTCTTTACAGGAAGACTGTCACCAGTGTCCACCACATGTGTACACCAGTTAGTCTGACTGGGTGTCAATGAGAACATATGCCTGTATGCCTGTAGAACTTGTCTGCAGTCATGTTGCTGATGTTCAGTGAGGCTGCCACCTAAGGCCACACCATCAACTGAGCCATCCTCAGGGTTTTGAGTGAGCAGGTCTGGGAGAGGGTCACTCTCTTCCTCCTGTCCCTCATCTGTAGCCATGAGCAAGCCCATGTCTGCCCTGCTGACATATGCCTTCAATCTGTTTACATGGAGCACCCTGTGGGGGCTCCTGGGAGTTCCTAGGTCCACCAAGTAGGTAACCTCTCCCTTCTTCTCCAGAATTGTATGGGGTCCAGACCATTTGTCTTGGAGTGCTGCTGGGGCCACTGGCTCCAACACCCATACCTTCTGTCCAGGCTGAAATTCAACAAGGACAGCCTTTTGGTCATGCCAAGCTTTTTGTAATTCTTGGCTAGCCTCAAGGTTTTTGGATGCCTTTTCCATGTACTCTGCCATCCTGGAGCGGAGACCAAGTACATAGTCCACTATGTCTTGCTTAGGCTTTTTGAGAGGTAACTCCCATCCTTCCTTCACTAGACACAGGGGTCCTCTTACAGGGTGCCCAAACAACAATTCAAAGGGGCTGAAGCCAACCCCCTTTTGAGGGACCTCTCTGTAAGCGAACAAAAGGCAGGGCAGAAGGATGTCCCATCTTCGCCTGAGCTTTTCAGGTAATCCTTTAATCATGCCCTTTAGGGTCTTGTTAAATCTCTCAACAAGCCCATTGCATTGTGGGTGATAAGGAGTGGTGAACTTGTAGTTGACACCACATTCCTTCCACATAGCTGTCAAATATCCAGACATGAAGTTGGCACCTCTATCTGATATTACCTCCTTAGGAAACCCCACTCTGGAGAAAACTCCAAGTAAGGCCCTGGCCACAACAGGAGCTGTTGTGGTCCTAAGTGGAATTGCCTCTGGGTACCTGGTGGCATGATCCACTACCACCAGTATGAATCTGTGCCCAGATGCTGTAGGGGGATCCATTGGACCAACAATATCAATCCCCACTCTTTCAAAGGGAACCCCCACCACAGGTAGTGGTACCAGGGGGGCCTTTGTTGTTCCACCTGCTTTACCACTGGCTTGGCAGGTTTCACAGGAGCGACAAAACTCCTTGGTGTCTTCAGACATGTGAGGCCAGTGAAAGTGAGGGACAAGCCTGTCCCAAGTCTTGTTCTGGCCTAGGTGTCCTGCTAAAGGAATATCATGGGCCAAGGTGAGTAGGAAGCCCCTAAATTGCAGAGGTATAACCAACCTCCTGGTAGCACCAGGCTTGGGGTCTCTAGCCTCTGAATAAAGGAGTCCATCGTCCCAATATACTTTATGGGCACCTTGAGCATTCCCAGCAGCCTCAGCAGCAGCCTGCTGTCTGAGGGGTTCAAGAGAAGGACAGGTTAACTGAGCCTGCCCCAAGTCTGCCCTAGAAGGTCCCCCTGTCCCCAGAAACTCAACCTGATCAGGTTCAAGTTCTTCAGGGACAGTTCCTTCAGGGGTCTCAAGATCAGTTTCCTGTGAAGCCTGATCCTCACTTGTAGGCAGTTGGGAAGGCGCAGCCTTAACCCTCCTGTTCTTCTTCTTGGGAGGTACTTGGTCCATTGTTCCAGGATCCAAGACCTGAGGTTCAGAGAGGCACTTTTTGGCCTGTGACCTGGTCACAGCAAGGACATGTGATGATATCCCTAACATCTCTGCATGAGTCCTGTACTCAACTTCTGACCATAGAGAGTTCTCCAGGTCATTGCCCAACAAACATTCTACTGGGAGATCAGCACTAACCACAACTTTCTTTAGGCCAGTTACCCCTCCCCAGGAAAAGTTAACAAGTGCCACACTATGTGTAGTAGTGACATTGCTGGCATTGGTCACCAGGTAATCATCGCCTGGCATGTATTGTCCAGGGTCCACAAAGTTAGGTGTCACCATGGTGACACTGGCACATGTGTCCCTGTAAGCTTGAGCCACTTTGTTGTTGATCAAAGGTGTCTGTCTGTATTTGCCGAGGTTACTGGGACTTATGTCAGGGGTCAAATCTATGTCCCCTTCACAAACCAGAACAGCCTGTGTAAGGGTTCTGACTAGGTCAGAATCTCCTTCCGTTCCCAAAGTGATACCCACTAAACCCTTGGCTTGAGGACCAGCACTGCTAACTGTACTAGTGGGTGCAGGTGCCTTAGGGGCTGCAGTGCTGGGGGCTCCACCCTTTTTACACTCACTTGTCCAGTGAGAGGTGTTCTTACAAGTTTTACACCAGGGTTTCTTCTGACCTTCTTTCTTCTTCTTCTTGGAAGTTTGGGACCCACCCTCTGTCTCAGTTTGGGGCCCTGTTGAAGACTTCTGGTCTTTAGCTTTCTGCTCCCCACCCTTCTGGTCTGTTTTCTTCTGGTCACCACCCTGGTTCTGGTTCTGGTTCTTTTGCTTAACTCTGGTTCTTACCCATTTATCTGCCCTCTTTCCCAATTATTGGGGAGAGATCAAATCTGAGTCAACCAAATGTTGATGCAACTGCTGGTTCTGACAATTATTTAAAATTTGTTCTCTCATCAGCAAATTATACAATCCTTCATAGTCTGTAACCTTGCTTCCCAGCAACCATCCCTCCAGAGCCTTAGTGGCACACTCAACAAATTCAGACCAGTCCTGAGTCTGTGTCTTCTGGGTATCTCTGAACATTAACCTGTACTGTTCAGTGGTTAAGCCTAACCCATCAATCAGAGCACTCTTCAGGACCAGGTAGTTTCTTGAATCCCCATCACTAACTGTGAGGAGTCTGTCTCGGCCTCTACCTTCAAAGGAGAGCCACAAGATTGCTGCCCACTGCTCCTGAGGGATCTGCTGTACTCTGCAGGCTCTCTCCATTGCAGTAATCCATTTATGGATATCATCCCCAGCTTTGTAGGGGGGCACAATCTTACTCAGGTTTCTATTATCAAAAGACCTGTCTTTATCCTTGTGGATATTGCTGCCACCAGTGGGTTCTATTACCCCACTCTCTCTAGGCTGTCTTGCTCTAGCAAGTTTCTCTTGGGCCAGGGCAATCTCTAACTCTTGTCTCTGGACTCTCAATTCAGCCTCTCTAATTTGAGATTCTCTCAACTTGGTCTCATGTTCCCTTCTCTGAGGGCTAGTCATCCTCCTTCTGGAGTGACCATGAGAACTTCTAGAAGCATGGGAGTTGTCAGAGTCACCTGAGTGAATCCTTCTCCTCCTAGGCTCCTGGTTAAGTCCACCTGGGGGTCTGAATGGGTTGTTACCTGATTCATTCCCAAGTAAGCTTAAGTTAGCCTGGTTCAGTCTACTGACCAGCACCTGACTATCTCTGTCATCATCTGACTCACTGCTTTCCACCTCCTCTTCTTCCTCCTCTTCCTCTACATCTACCTGAGGAGCTCCAGTGGTGGAGGCTTCCTCATCTACCAGGATGATAGGGGCAGGGGTGTCTACAGTGTCATCCTCTGAAGGATGGCCTCCTTCAGCATCCCCTGTGGGGTTTGCCTTAGAGGGCTTTAGAGTCTCAGACTGGTCTAAGAGCTCTCTTAGGTGGTCTGTAGTAGGGGAAGGTCCTGTCTTCAGACCCCTTAAGACACAAAGCTGTCTTAATTCCTTAAAGGAAAAAATAGCAAATTTGGATGGTGCCCTTGGAGGGTCACTCTCAACAGGAGTAAGTCCACTGGACCCTTCTGTTCCAGACATTGCTCTAGTGTGGTGGATGTGTTGCAATCTACCTACACTGGTGTTTACCTACTAAACCTATCTAGTAGTTGTAGCTAGGGTGTGCTACTCCCTTTGCTCTACAACAACTAAGTTCAGTAGAACTTAAGTATACTAGTCTTGTTTTATATGTACCTAGCAGGTACCTGTATGATCTTTCAAATGATAATCTCAAAGATTGTAATGGTAAAACAACAGCAAGCTCAGATCCCAATCCGCTGCTCACCAATGTGAGAAGTTGGCCTGAGATATAATGCTCACTAATTCTTAGTGATCACTTTGTATCATGCCAAGCAACCCTTATGATGATGGTTGTAATTCAACCTTGTAGACCAGTTATCCTAGTGGTAACGTGGACAAAGCAGTCTTAGGCTAAACTCTGAAAGGCATGTGAAGCCAGCTGTTATACCATACACAACCCCCTTGAATACCAAATGAAAGGGACACCACACAGATATATATTGAAAATATATATTGATTTATTAACTATAAAATCCCCTGGACTCTTTCTGAGCACAGAAGCACAAGCGTTAAATCACAAGACAGTTTAAAATACACAAAAGTTGCACAATATGGATGAGCCCTAGGGGCCACCTAAACCATATACTAAGAAAGTGGTATAAGAGATACCAGGAGGAAAGTGAAGAGGCCTAGGGCCTTGGGAATCGCTGGAGCTATTCGAGACTAGCAGTGACTAAGTCGGGAGAGGCCCACGGGACTCGGGTGCAGTGTTCAAAGTGCACGCACTTTCCAATACAAAGTCTATGGTGCGTAAAAAGTACAAAGTTAGAAAGTTAGGAACCTTCCGAGTGACCTACGGAGTTAAAACTTAAGACACAGGCCCTTGAGATGTGTACCAGTGCAGGAGCACCGGCGGAGCTGAGTTACCTCACCCACAGGAAGCGGGTGCACAGGGTCGAAGTAGTGTCGGGTTTCGTCACGCTGGTCGATGGTGCTTGGAGCTGAAGAGGCTGCAGGCGGCTCGATGAGAAGAGTTCCGGTGGATCCAAGGGTGGATCTGAAGATGTGAAGACCTGAAAGCAGAGGGGACAGTGTTCAAAGTCACTAGCCAGTGACTACCGTGGAACCAGATTGGAACCAGGCGATTTTGGGTGCAAACAGGCGTTGTCGGGTAGCTTCTTTCTGCAGCCACGTGGATACCCGGGGTCGAGGACGTCCAGGAGTCGGTCACGAGCTGTCCCACGTAGGCTTCTCGCTGTTGGCGGTGTCGGCGACCTGATCGGAGCAAACAGGCCTTGGCAAATGCAAGCCACGCAGAAGTTGAAAGATGCTGTTCACTCGGACCAGCAAGGTCAGAGCGGGTGCTCCTTTTCACAGAAGCTTGGGTAGGTCTGGAGCAACCAGACCTGCTGTGTAAATCTTCGGGTTCGTCGCCAAGATGGCCGCTGACCACGTGGCTAGTGGCCGGGATGGCGCGTCGAGTGGCACAATGCAAAAGGGCCCCACGCAGATCGTGGAGATGCTGGAGGGCTGATCTTCGGTGCAAGGGCTGCTCGGTGGTGGGGGTTCTCAATCCCCAAAGCACAACGTCGAGGATGCCTCAGAAGCTGCGCAGCTTTTCGAGTGTCTTCCAAGAGGTCCGGTCCCATGTCACTCGGTGCCTCCACGGGTCCCTTCTTTGCAGGGACTGTGGATCGGGCTCTGAGAGGTCTGGGAATCTGGTTCTTGTCGGGCTCTGGGCTCGGGCTCCGGCAGACGTCGAGTTGCTGGTTGGTACCTGTTCACAGGGTGGCCACTCCTAGGCCACAAGGGAGATTCTCTTCAGTCTTCTGTGCAGCAGAATGTCGAAGTCCAGTCTTCTTCTTTGTTTAAAGTTGATTTCAGGATGATCTGCTGTGCAATGGCACTGCTCCCCCTCTTATTCCCAATCTGGGGGGTGGATCACCTACTAGGTCCCTCCTCTGGGAGGAACCAGGAAGGGGGGCGGTTACACCCCCTTTCCTTTGTCCAGCTCCGCGCCAGGACTGGGGCTGGAAGGCCCCAGAACCGGTTTGGACTGGCCTATGCACGGGGACACCTTGTGTGCCCCGGGCATGTCTGATTCTATTCAGCCCTGTCCTACCCAATACACAAAATCCTGTCTGGGGTGGTGCTCGCACCTCCCAAGGCAGGAAACCCTTTGTCCAGGCCACCATCTGCCGAGTTTCGGTCAGCAGCAGGAGGCCAGACTCGTGTCTGTGGTGGCAGCATCCATTTTGTGATGCTGAGGCTCTGTTTAACTTTAACCGGGGTTAAGGCTACACACATGTCGTGTCCCTCTAGAAGGGTGGAATGCTATCCCCGTTGCCAGAATTGGCGAGGGGATAGTATTCCAATTCGTATGACACCTTACTCGACATGTTTTGATAAAGCCAAACCAAAGATAGCAAATAACCGCGAGGATTATAATGCACTTAAGAGTATATGGTATGGCAATATCCCGGAACAGCTTAGGGAGTGGTTCCCGACAGCTGCAGACGGGCTCAGCTCATGCTAGAGCACCATCTCACATATTTCCAAGCACTCTGCCTCCAGGATTGATGAGGCCTTCCATAGGAGTGGCTGATAGGAACATATGTGTCCAGTTTAGGGTTAGGCACAGACATACTGTACCTAAGTAAGAGGTGGTTACACCGACTTACCCCAGCTGAGTGATCAGCCAGTTGTGTCAAATATGGAGGCCAGGCCAGGGGTGGCACAATACATGCTGCAGCCCCTGGTAGGCCTTGGATACACCTATGCCCTGGGCACCTAGGGTGCACTCATACAGGGGCTCATAAGGTGAACCAGTTCCAATTCGTAATGCACCTAGAGTGCATTGGCAGTAATTTAGAGAGAGAACAGCAGGCTGTGGGTCTGATTAGCAGGCCCACAGCCACATTAAGTCAGAAACCAGTGAAGCAAAAAGCAAAAATTTGGGGTGACCATAGGATAGCAGACCCTACTCTCCTACAGTAGGTTTATGCATCATGTGTTTCCCTTGTTCTTAACACCTCTGAATGTTTTTAGGCATCATGTGTTTCCCTTTACTACACCGCTGAATGTGTTTTCATGCATCATGTGTAATGTGTTGTGCTTATACCCCTAAATGCTGTGTGATACTTAGGTGGTTTTTCTTTTTAGTACAGGTGGTCCTAGTAAGGTCCTGGATCCCTGCGTGACATTCTCCTAAGGTGGTTAGGGTTGCGTAGGTGGTACTTACCTGTTCCCAGTAGTTACTGGATGTGATTTATAACTGTTATTTTGTGCTATACTTATTCTAATTTCTACTAAGTGCTGATTCTGACAGTGGCCCATGTGGCCCTGTCCTGTACATAATCCCTTGTGAATATTGCCCGTGCCAGTTGGCACAATGAACATGTGTGATAATATCTGATGTGTTTTTACAATACAAAAGTTATTTTATAAATAACCTTGTGTGGAGTTCCTTTTGTGGTGTGCCTAATATGTTGTTGCTGTTGTGTGCTGGCGCAAATGCTTTACACATTGCCTCCGAGTTTAGCCTTACTGCTCGTGCCAAGCTACCAGGGGGTGAGCATGGGTTATCTTGGCGTGTGACTACCTTGCCCTGACTAGAATGGTGGTTTCTGCCTGGCTTTGGCGTCAGCCTTAGCCTACCAGAAATAGCCAGTTCTAACAGTGATGTTGTGTCAAGCTCAGGGCAGACCCATGACAGGAACAAACCTGAGCAGGTGCGAGCGGCTCCGTGCACGCTCTGCTGCAGGGAGAGGGGAGTTGCACAGGTGGAGGAGGGCAGGGTAGTGGAGAGAAAAAGTAGAGGGGGCAGGCACAGCTAGAGCAGAGGCTGGGTGGGGTGGGGCTTATAAGCAGTTATTTAGTCCTCATTAGTGGAAAGTGATGTTTTCTTAAACAATGAAACTATTTAAAGGTGATCTGAGAGAGTCCAAAATGTCATCACTTCACCTCATTAGACTTGTAACTTTTACACATTAAATGTGCACTTAGCTGCGCATATAAATACAAGGTTATGACAGATTATTTTCAATTCACCCTACCCATTCACGGTCTCCTCTAGATTATGATCAGGTTGTGAATTTATATTTTTTTGACTTACTTTTTAGGGATGGCCAGTTTGCTGCAGTTGTAGCCTACGGACTGTACAAATTGAAGAGCAGAGGGAATACTAAAATGTCTGCCCACCTTATTAATGTGCATGTGGGAGCCCAGGGCTTTGTTGTGGGAGCAATGAACCGAGAGCCCCTTATTCACCCTGCCCAGGAGCAGCTTCCTGCGCTGAACTGCCCAGTACCCGTAACAGATGACATGATTGTGCGTCGCTGCTGCCTCTTGGTTCACACACATCCCTGCCTTTACTCATCTCTAAGTCACTGGCACGTTACTCAAAATGATAACATGAGCTGGGCCCCCGTAGGTAGGGGAAATCCGGAGTTCAGTGCAGAAGGACGAGGAAACTCGCTGGTGTTTGGACTCAGTCACAACATTGTCCGAGACCACTGGAGAGCGTAGCACCGGCATCAGGAGGCAGCAGCCCTGCTCCCCAACTGCAGTGGAAAGCTCGCCTAAGCAAATCTCTGCTACCCCTCTCAGATTGCGTGTTCCAGTGACATCACACGCGGACCCAGCTCGGCTCACTGCAGAGGTTTTTTCAATGTGAGGTTTCCATAGTCCATTAATCTGACCCTTTGCTTCCTGGATTTAGAGAACTACATTTTTTTGTAAAAACAAAAATACTTGAAAACTGCAATGCATAAACCTTATATGAAACTTTGATATACTAATGAGCACCTTTGTTCATGTGCATTTAGGGCGCGCCTTGCTATTAATAATCGCCGTGTAACACCGTGACCCGTGCTGACCTCTGGGTACACGCAGGAGAATGAGCGCCAGGGAAGATGGCACAAGAAATAAGCCAGAGTGATTTATGACTGCAGGGAGAGCGGCGGCAACAGGAGAGTCTCCAGCTACAGATGCAGGCTACAGCGTGAGAAACAGATGGCAAACTAGATGCAATTAAAAGAAGTGCCAGCAAAGCAGACTAAAACTGTAGTTAGGCGTCGCTGATTCGGGACTACACCGAAGTTAGCAAATGATCAACAGCCAACAGAAAACAAGATAAGAACAGCAATGCCAGAGTTAAACAAATCGCAAGGGGCAGGAGAAATTACATGGACTTTCGCCAACATACAGATTACTTTAGGCCTTGCTGAAACAGAACTTGCAGAGCATGCACTGCCAAGGCAAGACCTAATAAATGAGTATCAATGTGTGCGTTTGTGCTATGTATCAATGTTCGTCTCATGCTGATAAGACATGTGGAGATTTTTCATAAATCTAAGTGATTCACCCCCACAATTATACAATGGATTGCATTTCATTAAAGTAAATACATTGTTACTATTCTAGTGTATGTAAATTATGCATACTATATCAGTATATATTCAGTATCAATGCAAAGTCCATTAGAAAAAGTACGATTCTCATGAGAGGCTCGCAAGATAAAACCAGGAAGCACTGGCCCATTGGACTGTACACAAGGAATTGTTTACCTGGCTCTCGCGAGACACTCATAAAGAGAGTTTTTAAGAAGTGAAGGGGGTTACCTGTTTAGGGTCACCCTTGTCACTAATGACCACCTCTCAGCCTTCCGTACCAAATGAAGAGTCAGTGAGACAGTAGAAAATACAAGCCAATAACGGTTTGCACAATTTTTTGGTACACTGTATCCTTCAACGTTGAATAAAGCAATAACTAATACATAGGATTTTCGTCCTACTCATTTTTGGCGGATATTAACCTTTTACCCACTCCAGACGTCTATTGGAGTATTTTACGGGAAAAAGGGGTCTGTGTGAAAAGCACAACTGAGTTACTCTAGTATCTAGCAAAAAATTATCGCCTTACCAAATGTTGGGCGCCATGTAGTGTAGTTCCTATATTCCCAATAGGCTCTGCGCATTGGAATAATATATACTGTAATTTAGATGTAGGACTGAGGTCTACTAGGTCTCTAACGAATATAGTGGCAGCTAGCTCAGAGGTCACTAGAAACTTTCTTGAATTCACAAGAAGGGATTAGTTTCTGACAACCGCAAAAACATGACAACTTTGTTTCCCAAGAATAAGAAATCAAATCTCTAGAGTCGCGGAAACAATAGATAACTATTTTAATCAGTCAATCGTGCATGCTTTGCTTCACCAGAGATACAGAGAAATAGAGAGACGGGCGTTTTCAATAAAAGTATTTATTAAACAGTTTTCTTTCTCAAGCATTGGAAATGAACTGCTACAATGGTAATACTGGTTATACAGTACAATGCATATAATACAAACAGTATTATAAAGTAGTACTGTAAAAACATGATATGGTTTCTAAGCCATAAAAGTGCATAACATGTATAAAATACATACAGTAATAAATAATGACCAAAAAGTACTCAACTGGTGCTTCTAAAATATGCCTACCCCAGTGTACCTAACCTAAGTCTAGTACGAGGGAAGAAGTAAGTGAGGAGTAGCCTAAGTTTAGTAGTTTCTCTGCCAGGAATCTATTCCAAGAATTCTCTAAGAGGTCTAATCAGCTCCGTACCTTGGTTTTAGAATGAAGGAGGTCTTGTATCTCTCAGGACTCGATTTCCCAGATACCCGCAAGAGTAAGCCGGAAACACTGGAGCTGGATTTCTCGACAAGAGAAAAGACAGCGTCTCTCTCAGTGCGTCAGCTGGAGGGTCGGCTTCTTTCGGCACTTGCTGCTACAGGGCGTCGGGCAAGTAGATAGTCAATCTGCTCCAAACCACTGTGTGTTTGTCTGGGCAAACCTATGCATATTTATACTTTGAAGGTGCCGAGTGTGACGCATGTTTGGACTTAATAATATCTCTCAAAGGCTAAATTCTTGGAAAACGCCAGGAGTTCTTGGAGAACTTAATATTCAAGTAGGGGGAAGTCCAGCCCCTAGCTGCTGAAGGCAGGTTTTTCCAAGAAATTGTTGTTGATTCTCGGAACTTAGTGGAAGTAGCTATGCCGTATTTGGGCAGCATGGCTTAGGCCAAATATGGTAGTGATTTCTATGCCTATATAAGGATATGATAAAGTATACCTTTATAAGGGCATGAATCGGAGAAAGTACGCTAGGGCCCTAGATTCATTTACAACAACCTTTCTACCAAAGGGATGCATAATGAATTGCAAAAGAGGGCAAAAATCTAAAGGAAATATACAAGTTCCCAGTGTCAGTCAGAGGCTCACGGTTACAGGCTCCTTTTGTGCATCAATAAGTTGCCACTCTTGAGCACCGGCGGTGGAGCTTGCTCAGTCTTAAGCTCTTTTAATGAATCCCACATCGATAAAAGTGGTATACCTTCACGGTATATTTCTGTTCTCCCTAGATAATTGTTTGAACTATAAGAACAAAGTAAGTACAAAATCCTCCACTAATTTCTGTTAATGCTGTTGGTACTGTAACTCAGTCCTAGCTATCTTACGCAGTCCATCCTTAATCTTTTTTCTCCTTGGACTAGGTATGCCTCAGCCGAGGGCACAAATTGTACCCGGTAGCCCCAGATACTGTGTGAAAAACAAACAAAAGCTCTTGGATAGCTCGTATTTCTGGAGGAACAGCCTCATTGAAAACATCCTTGTTCTCCTTATCCGTCTGCGTCAATGTCAACTGGGCGTTGCTGAAGGGAACAAACCTGGGCACCTGTTCACACTCTGTGTTGCCCACTCCCTCCTTGACCCACTGATGGTATGGCAACGGCAAAGGAATCCTCCGACAGGGGGTGGCATGTACCCAGGTCTTTCGACCAGCAACCTTTACAGCCATCCATGTCACCAACAGAACCTGTTCAGGACCTTTTCAGCATCACTCTAAACTTTTCTTCTGCTGGAAATTACTGATAACCTTGTAATCCCCAGGCTGAATAGTATGGCCCGGTCCCTCTGGTGTAGCAGGTAGGGACTCTCTCCCCTCTTGGTGAATAGAACATAAACGTTCTGTTAACTGCCCAAGGTAATCAAGCAACACAGGATATTCAATATCGGAGTATCTACTAGGACGAGGGACGCCCCAAACATTCGGCGGGTATCCAAAAACGACCCCATAGGGTGACAGCCCTTTTCTAGAATGATTTGTGGTTCTTGTTGACAAAAGGGCTAATGGTAGAGCATTTGGCCATTTCAACACTGTTATTTCCTGAATTTTCACCAATTTCAGTTTGAGATTACCATTGTACTTCTCAGCCAAATGCGCTGACACTGGATTCTTGGCAGCATGGAATTTCTGCTTTACATGTAAACCTTCACAAATCAATTTAATCACTTTCCCATTAAAATTACTTCTGTTATCACTCCAGATAATTCAGGGGAAGCTTAAACAAGCAAAAAACTCTTTAAGGAGAATCTTCACAGTCATAATGGTTGTATTATCTTTAGTGGGGTAAGCCTCAACCCATTTACTGAATGCACATACAACCACCAAAACATACTTAAGATTATTGCATCTCTCTAACTCACTGTAGTCCATTTGGAGGACTTCAAAAGGAAAAGAAGGTGGTGAAAAATTACCCAGTGGTGTATGGATACCCTTCTCTGGGTTATGCTTCATATAGACCATGCAATATTTCACCAAATGTGCAGCTATCTTAGAAATTGTGTAATTTTGCCATACAGGGCCTAACAATTTACAGATGCCTTTCTCACTGATATGAGCTGGAGCATGTGCCATAGTAACCACTGGAAGTGCTTATGCATCGGGCAACATCCATGTCTGCTCTCCAGATTTATCAATCCAACACCATTCCTCGTTAGCTTCGCTCTGTATATCTTGTATACTCTGAAGGGTAATCTCAAACATGCCAACCTCAGGAAACCACCTAGCTGGACCTGGAACAAACATGCATTTCAGCTTACTTCGGGACGTTTCTTTAGCTGTCTGATCTGTAAAGGCATTTCCTTTACCCACATCATCAGTAACCTTTTTAGGAGCACGGCACTTAATTATTGCAAATTTCTTGGGAAGTGTTAAAGCAGACAAAAGCCACAAAATAAGGTGTCCATGCTGAATCTTAGTACCATGGGAGGTAAGAAAACGTCTCTCAGTCCAGAGTTGCCCAAAATTACTTGCGACCCCAAATGCGTACAGGCTGTCAGTATAAATATTGACAACCAGCCCCTTACTCAATTCTCGAGCTCGTATAAGGGCAGCAAGCTCAGACTCTTGAGCCAACTGATAGGGGACCCGTGATGTATCTACCACAATATGTAATGTAGTGATAAAATAAGGTGCAGTGGCAGTACCATCTGGTAATTTAAAACAAGAACCATCGACATATAGTTCTCTGTGAGGGTCAGATAAGGGAACATCAGTCTGGTCTATTCGTCCTTTCGTCTCTTCTTACATCTGGAAGATATATTCATGTTTGTCAATTGCATCATTCTCAGAATGGAGAGGTAGTAACGTGGCTGGATTCAGAATAGCACATCTTTTGATAGTAATATGCTTAGCAAACAATGTTAATTCATAACAGGTAAGACATGCACTGGAGAGGTGCTGTGTCTTTGTCTTATTCAAAAGTGGATCTCAAGCATGGGGTACCATAACTGTGAGGTCAGTATCAAGTACGAGTCCAGCCGATTGTCTGATTGAAGTGGCCACAGCCACGACCAATCTCAGACAGCTTGGGAGGGCTCTTGTAACAGGATCAAGCACAGCAGAAAAATAAGCACAAGACCTCTTTTTATCTCCAAAGTTATCCCAAATTTCTGTGTTAGGACAGAAAGTACGCAACCAGACATTTCATGAACATAGAGCACAAGCTATTTGTTATAATTGGCGTACCAAGCACCGGAGCACAGCAAAGCGCAGTTTTTTATTGCCCAATCTGCTGACATTCTGGCATCCCAGGCTCATGCACTGCTTTTGTTGTTAATGCAAACAAAGGGTTGATTAGTAGAAAGTAGTTTGGGATCCACTGGTGACAGTAGGAAGTAATACCTATAATAGCACGTGTTTTTGAATTTGTGGAATGGGCATTTTAATGATAATACTAATATGCTCAGGGGTCAATCTCCTACCCTCCTTCGACAATCGGTGACCTAAATATGTGACCCACTGCCGACAATACTGAACTTTGGAAAGGGAAACCTTATGTCCATGAGGAGCCAAATGCAACAACAATTTTACTGTACTGTCTTTACAACCTTGTTCTGTATATGAATCTATTAGTAGATTATCGACATGCTTCACCAATCCATTACCTAACGGGAAAATAGTGAATTCAACTGACTTTTCAATTCTTGGCTATATTTACAAGGACACAGAAACACAGAGGGTAGGAGGGGGGGCCCGAGGGGAGAAATTATTTATAGACCTAATGGTATCTTGTCCCCCAACTTTACATTTAAACACACGAGAGATGCCAAAGGTCTTTTTTTGATTCAATTGTAATGCCGAACCATTAGAGTGTTCTACATAAGTAGCTAGAACCGAAGAATCGCTACAGATCAGGAGAGACACAGGAGAAAGTGAGTTCTCAGATACAGTTCAGAGTTAGAACCCATAGAAAAATACATAGAAAAGTACCCATCAGCCCACTCAATAGCGGAACTTCGTCATCTGGGATTTCATGTTTGAAATGTGGTGTCCAAACCCACCAAGATGGTATGATTAAAAGCAGAGTGATAATAGCAGGAAAACAAATTGCTATTTACCATAGATGTTATGTGGTCAACATGTTTCAGCCTTTGTAGAACTCTCCGTCGTTACCTCGTGCTGTACTGAGCCGAGGGGGAGTACAGCACAAGGTAACGACGGAGAGTGCGTGGCCTCCTTTATCCTGAGCCGTTGCCAGGTGAGGTGAGGTTTCAAATCCCAAAAGTTTGGGAGATGATACACCACTTTTGAGTATGTCTGTAGTCTACCTTTCACAGCACAAATAGTAAGTGTTGCAGTAGTGACCACATAACATCTATGGTAAATAGCAATTTGTTTTCCTGCTATTATCACTCTGCTTTTAATCATACCATCTTGGTGGGCAAACCTAATAAAGTTTTCTTATTGACATCAAGATCGGTATTTTTAATCACTCGGATCATTTTTCCTTTCTGTTTCATTCATTATTTCTCACTTTTCTTGAGCACTGCAACTAAGCCCTATCAGCCTCAAACTCTGTCATCATCTCTGGTTGAGGGTTCAACCATTGGGTCCACAGCTAGCCTCGATTTGCTCTTGAGGAAGGGCTGTTTGGGCACCACATTTCAAACACGAAATCCCAGATGACGAAGTTCCGCTATTGAGTGGGCTGATGGATACTTTTCTATGTATTTTTCTATGGGTTCTAACTCTGAACTGTATCTGAGAACTCACTTTCTCCTGTGTCTCTCCTGATCTGTAGCGATTCTTCGGTTCTAGCTACTTATGTAGAGCACTCTAATGGTTCGGCATTATAATTGAATCAAAAAAAGACCTTTGGCATCTCTCGTGTGTTTATATTTACAAGGACTCTGTGTATAGCCTTTAGGAGCGTGACAGCACCGAAAGCTTCTGCCAGCCAGTTGAAACCCAAACAAATACCAACTGCCCGGATGGATAGGAATACTAAAAAAAATCTTTTTGGAGATCACTGACATAAGAATTTAGCAGTAGATTGAATCATCATCAACCTAACTTTATCAAGGTCATCTGGTCTTCCCAAAAGCAATATTTGATATAGAACTCCATATTTAGCCTGTCTTCTAACACCTTCTACCACTATATTTGTTTGCATAACCACATTAAGGTGAGCTAAAAAATCACGAATTTGAAGAAATTAAAAAAATAGGTTCTAGGAAAAGCAAACTGAGCCATTACTTACTCGAATGATTTACAGCTCCCATTATCCATATACAAGTCCCCCAAAAATCTAACCCCTTTCGTCTGCCACTTTAATGACATATCATCTGAGTATAGTAAGAACATTTCCCCATTGCAGTTGTTTTGAAAATCCATTTCCAAACTTTAAATGCGCTAATCAATACATTAAAACGCGTGCGTTTATAATAGCTACCATCCAGCTCGATAAATAAACATTGCTTCGCAATTGGGCCTAATAACATTTCAAAAATAGTAGGGGCTATAGCCATATTAGCAGCCATCTCCCCCATGATCATTTCCGAATTTTTAACAAAAAACAGATAACATAATAAAAGAAAAAATCAGGCACCGACATTCCCCCCCCTATCAAGGGGCAGAGTCATGAATTTCATTGCCCGTCTAGGTCTCCCTGGGCTCCAGATGAATTTGCCACACATTGATTGTAAATGCTGTAACCTTTTTTTATATATTTCCAAAGGTATTGACCGGAATAAGTAAAGGACCTTTGGTAGTACATTCATTTTAACAATGTTACACTGGCCAATAATAGAGAAATATAATCGTTCCCACCTTTCTAATGAAGTCTTAATTTTGAAAATCAACAAGTTCCAATTAACATCTACCAATTCAGTCATATTTGCTCTGATCTGGATCCCTAAATACTTGGGTTACAGCTTTAGGGGACTCTGAAATTGAAGTGGAGGATATGCTTATGCTGGCAAAAGAATCATTAATGTCTGCAAACCTTAAAGTCCAATTCTTTAAGACCTTATTTGATTTATATTATACCCCGGCACGAATGGGGGGGTGGATACGAGGGCAAATGTTTTTGTTGTAAAGAGGATGACACGGATAGTTTACATATTTTTTTTGGTTGTGTTAAACTCCAAAGTTTCATTGCGGATATTGAAAAGTTTATGTCATTGGTTATTAAAACGCCTTTAGTAATTACACTGGCCATGATGTTATTGGGGAAAATCCCTACAAATAGGGCGTTGGATGTACTATATCAACATCGTTATTTTGGGGGTTTTTCTATGACGGTAGCCCGGTTGTGTATAGCATGAGTGGCTACAGGAAAATCCACCTGCTTTTCAACAATGGCGAGCCAAAATGTATAGTTTATATAAACTGGAACGGGGGTTTTTCTCAGTTAAGGGCTCTAGGAGGAGACAATTGGGTTTGAAAATTTGGGGTGCTTTCCGTAATTATTATGAGGATTGATATTTGAGGATATGAATGAATGGTGTAGAAAATGATTGAAAGGCTGTATTTTTCTGTGTTTGTTTTTTTCCCCCTTTCTTGCTTATGTATTGTTATTGTTATTTATTATGATGACCTGTGCTGATTTATTTATTTATCTTGCTGCATTTTTTATGTGTATGAACTGTAATGGATTTCTTTTTTGTGTATGTGTTCTCGCTGTGAAAATATAAATTAAAAAAAATTAAAAATTAAAAAGAAAAAAAGTGTAGTAATATCAGGAACCACTAGAAAACTGCAGAGCTACAATTTTATTAACCTCAAGCAAATCACAAAACGATAAACATTTTAGATGATCTCAGAGGGTCCCGAGTGTGTCCTCTTAAGAACATGAAGAATAGGACTATTACAAATGTTGGCAGATGTTTCTTCGACTTCTCCCTTTCTTATCAAATCCTGAATAATCTGAAGGATATGCATTGGCTCCCAGTGAGACAGTGTGTCCTGTTCAAGGCGCTCACACTTGCCCATGGTGCCTTATATAAATCTGGGCCCCCCTACCTTAGAAAACAATTTGATTTCTATGTGCCTCATTGACATCTTCGTTCCGCACGGCAATGTTTCGCCATTATACCACGCTTCTGCCTTGCTAGGATTGGAGGGAGCTCCCTCTCTTTCAAGGCAGCCAAAGCCTGGAATGCTCCGCCCTACAAACTATGAAACACCCAAGACCTTAGGCTCTTCAAGAAGCAGTTGAAAACCCTGCTCTTTAACTAACACCTAGCCGTGTTGCACGCCCTTCAGTCTCCTTCATACTGGCTTCCGCGCTGGGACACTCCAGAGTATCCGTGCGCGTTATAAATAGATGATAACATAACATAACAAACACTGTTTAGTACTCACATCCAGGGTCATAGTAATATAAACCCCTGCAGGAGAACACTAAATAGTAGCATGCAATTTCTTCAACAAATCCAAATCCATCAATTTCTCACCACATTTAGATGTTAATACGGACGGGGATTCTACAGTGAAAGGACCAACAGTCAACACAAGAGGTTCTAAAATTGGGCTTACAACCGGTACACCTGAAAAACCTACCAAAACATTATTATGCCAGACAGAACCACCCCAGGGACCATATGTCGAGAAATAGTTCTCTTCATTGCTCCTGTATCCACCATGGTTTTTGGCTGCTTCCGGACTCAGTGCCTGGGCAGGCACAGTATCGTCCAGGTTCAAATGAGGTGGAAGCCCCTGAAGAGTTGTTCAGCTCATCAGCATGAGCTATCTCTGCCTAAGCAAGCCTTGGCGATCTGTAATGCTTCCACATGCCTCTAGTACTCGTTGCCGTACTGTTTGTTTCTAATCCCCAGCTAAACTCCTTCTTGAAAAGTTTGTAGATGACATACTTTAAAGGAGACTTTTTTTTGCCTCGCCTCATGTCAAGAAATTGCCATACCAAAGGCTCTTTGGCAGGATGAGATGGCTGAGCTGGTGCCAAAGCACCAGGCTGCTCATCAGAATGTGAGGAAGACATTATTCTATGTCAAAACAAAAAGGTACACAGAGCACAACAACAAGGTCTATCTCAGCAAACTCCAGCAAATATACAAAATAAACCAAAAGGATAGATTCTACCTTTTGCAAATAAAGACATCCATATCAACCAATCACAGCTCTTCCTTGGAGTGTACTTCCTCGTCCGGATTCTTGCATAAAAAATTATTGTTACTTTATATATTTATTTAAGCAATTCCTAATTTACGTTTCCTAACTTAATCAACATCATTAATGCCTTCCTTTGTTCAAAATGCCAACACTGGTATTAATGTAATTTAAAAAGTGCAATCTTGCGTATGCTTTGTGAGAGCCAAACAGGAAGTACAGCCCACCCGACGTTGACGCAAGAGATTGTGTGTTCAACTCCTGCGAGCGTCTTGCGAAAGTTATCAGTACCTAAAAATGAAAATAAATATAATAAACATATCTAAATGACTCACTTCCTTATTACAGATCATGATTAAACAATAATTAAACACATGAAAAGAACTCTATAGAATACTTTAAAATGAAATTCATAACTCTAAATTCTCGCGAGTGTCCAGCGAGCAGTTTGGGAGCTTCTTGCATCTTAAAAATAGATTTATATTTGGGAAAAATACCAAATATACATTACTGCAAAAAATGATTACTCTCTTTGATTTATAATTACAATTTAAAACAGGAACTGAGGAGATGGACAATCTCAGCACAGTTGCACTAATGTGTTTTATACTGAAACATTAATTTCATAAACATTTTGCACATTGTGCACCCAGTTCCTGTTATATAACAATACAAAACCATTCCCATTTAAAATGATGTGTGCACACAGGATATATTGTTCAGTTATTCTACCGTAGATATGTTAATACAAAAAAGTGTATTTACTGCAGAAAAACATAGAAATTCACCGGAAAAACTAAAGGTTAAAGTAACCTTATATTAAGGTGTATTAACAATGTTGCTTTTGTTAATAAGAAACCTAGAAATTCACTGAAAGAAACTAACGTTAAAGTTAGGTGAATTTGTCATTGACAACATTAACGTTTTGAACTAAATAAACAACAGAAATTCATCAGTTAAAGTTAAAGTTAACAGCACTAACTATAACTCGTGCACGCACCATGCACTGCTTAGGACCTCACATATGACATCACTCATGAAATGTTCTATTGCATCATTTATGACACTACTGCTGTCTCTCGCCCCCTTAGAAAAATGCAGCCTTTGACCTAATGAGGCTTGGGGAAGGGGCCACTTGGCCCCCCTCCCATTAAAATAAATAGATGGTCCCAGGAGATGGGGCCCCAGGGACTGAGAATGCTCGGCCCGCCTCGGCTTTAAATAAAGCACACAGCCTGTAAGATGGGGTCCCCAAACAGGGCTCGGGGAGGGGAGCTGTGCTCCCCTTTTTTTTATTATATTTGGCCCCAGCGGGTGGGTTCACAGAGCCTGTCCCTTTTAAATAAGGCTCGGATCTACTAGATGAGTTACCAAGAGCCTATAAAGGCTCAGGGAGATTTGAATGTAATCGTTGTTAGCACCTCTTGTGAGGTGTTGTATATTTATTTTCTAACTAAATTTTAGTATTTAACTGTGGGTATACTGAAGTACTTTATAGGTTACGCATGACTACTTATCTGTCTGCCAGGTTCTGCAATAAAAAAAACAATCATAAAAAATACATAGCCATACATAGACAGGATTCAGAATAGTCTGCCTCAGCCATTGGTCTGTTTGAGTGTCAGTTAAATACTGTATCCACCATGAGGGCAATTAATCAGCACACTGAGTCCCAGTGTTTGGCCTAATCACATGTACATGCCAGTCTCAAAATTAGTGCACTTCACTGCTAGTATTTGAGGGCCATTCTTTTACTTTCCATTTTCGTCTTTTACAAGTAACCTTTCATTTTTTACCTTCACAATAATTTAAAGCATCTTGAAGTTCCCCTGTAGGCGCCACTGGGCTTTTCAGTTGCTGCTTATTTGATCTACAGTGCGGCTCATCCTACTCAGTGACTGCTTCTAAACAGGGCATCCACCTTGGAATAGAATTCTCCAGAACGAATCATTATTTTACTGTTCCGAGGTAGCCACCACATTTTGAGTGAACATGTCTGTTGTATTCTCTCGGTTAAACAATGATAAACATTGCACAATACCATTTCAAGGTTAGTGTGCACTGCTAAGTTTGCCTTATTAATATTCTAATTACAAGCCTATACCTGCTACATTTCGGGAGTGACATGTTTTTCTTTTTTATACCTTGTTTTAATCTATCATGCATATGCCTATATTTGTTTGTGTGTTTTCTGTGAAAAGATGAATGCAGAAATAAATGAGATCATATTTGATGATTTTTATGATGGCCTAAATTCCCTTGTGACTGAAGATGCACTTTCAGTTTTTGCTACATCCTATAGACATGGCTGAATCTTGTTCGTCGTTTCTTTTAAATGTATTTTAATTTGTTATTTCGTAGACAAAAACAAAAAATGCATACACAGCTGGTGTCCACAGACCACCGTCACTATAACAGCATTCACATAGTTTACAAGATCATATATTTTGAATGCATCCCCATCATCCCAATAGAACATTCTCCAATTACCTGGACTTGGTGTTGGAATCAATGGTTCTTGTTCATTGTTAACTCCTGTTTTCCTTATCCTTTCTTGCTCTAGTTTTCTATGTATTTATTTTGTTAATGGTATCCAATTTTAATCATGTCACATTTTTTGGGAGGTTTAAAACTTCAAAGGTAAAAATTTGGTAAATATTTTATTTAATCTTTTACTGATTACCTCTAATTTTATGTGCTGGTTATATGTAGTCGGTGGCACTTTGACTTATGATGGGTGCATTTTTTTATCATGATACATATCTGCGTTTTCCTTCTTATTTCAGCTCCTGGGGCCCAAAAAAGCCTGTCTGGAATCTGCCATGTTAGGCATTTGAGAACTAAGCTATACTTAACATGGCATACAACATGTATTCCTGAATCAGACTGCAGGACCCAGTGTGTAGCAAATGTATAGCTCTTCAATTGCTAGTGGCCCAGCAACCAGGCTAATGTGCTGCATGGCTAATCACGTATACTGTCGCAAAGGCAAAAACCTACATGACCCTGTTAGCAAATTAAAGAATATTAATTATTTTAGTGTTGCTACTAAATTTAATACACACAAATTAATAAACTATATACAAATATTGAAGAACATTTTTAATTTTGAAAACATATTTTATATTTAAATGTGAATTAAACTAAATATTTTAATATTTGAGCGTCTGGTGTATACTTGTTTTTTGTATTTGTATATTGTTTTTATATTCAAATCAGAGAAATTTCTTAGAACGGGGATCCCCAGCTGCCAATAATGATATAGTGGGGGTTCTCTGATTCCAATAACGACTCAACGGAGTCCACAGAAGTCAAAAGATTAAGATCTGCTGGTCTAGCATCAACAACTGCTTTCAGGACTGCTGCGTCCCCTTCCTTTGCTCCCTGCCCCTCCATTTCCAGCAACCCAGTTTATTTTTTAGTGATTTCTGTCAGGCTCTGACAGCTGCACTATAGTCACAGATGACTTCCTTCTTTCAGTTAGTGCATACATCGCTTGTTTTTGTTTGACCATTCGAGACCTCTTGTATATACTTTAGTACATACTTATATATTAGTATATACGTATATGTGTGTGTACTTTGTGGGCTCTGGAGATCTTGTCTGCTTCCACTTAGGGGCCTTTTTTCTGATCAACTGTCTCTATTTAACTGTCTTAATAAAAAAGGACCAATAGAGGTCAGCAAAATACCAGAATTACTTTCTGCTGAGGGACTTTCTTTTAAAAAAAAATTCAGGCAACTGCCTCTCTTTAACTTTCTTGATAGAAAACGACCAGCAGAGGTTGGTAAAATACCAGAATCACTTTAGCATTCTCTAGAGTCCGGTCCATGGACATTGTCTTCCACAAGCACCCGTAGACAATAATATTTTTTTCAAATCTTATTTTATATTAAAAACAGAGCTTTGGACTATACCATTTCCAGGTGGAAGGCAATATTTCTCTCCATGTGTTCCCATACCTGGCGTGTCACGCAGTTTGGTGCTTATTTTCCCTTCATGTTAAAGAACAGCAGATGTTCCAGCCCCCAG